>NC_049204.1:4629296-4639296 GCF_013347855.1 Anguilla anguilla | reverse complement strand
CTACGCGGCGGCTCCCAGCAGACACCGCGCTGAGCGGCGCGTCTCCCACAACGCAGTCGATCCCGAGCGCGGCACAACAGCCCGTGCTGCCACGCGAGGTATAAAAAAAATTAAAAATTAAAAAATAAAAAACCGGAGAAGGGGAGGGGACACACCGCGAAATGAAAATGTCTCCGCTCCGGCGTAGAAACGACGATGGCGGCGGTGGCGTGCTCCTCAGCTCCCTCCGGCTCGCATCGGCATGGCAACCACCCAGGCTCGGAGGGGAAAGGCAGCCATAGGTGTGCCACAGGTGTCATGTGAGGTAGGAGATGCTGTCACTGCTTACGCTTCGACCACCCCCGACCACTCCCCCCCCTCCCCCCCACACTCGGGGATGGAATCCATGGCAACTGATTTCACATCAAATAAAGCCATCACACAACCCTCACTGCTTCAGACTCTCTCTCTCCCTCTCTCACTCTCTCTCCTAAATATGCTCTCCAGGCAGAACTAAAATACCGTTTGTTCCTTACCTCTGTTACATCGTTGCCTTTTTTAATTCACACGTGTACGTAAAAAATCACAGGCAGGGGGGGTCCAGAGCACACCCAGCAAAGAAAACAGGGATTCTTCACCTTTTTTTTGTTGTTGTTGCATAACCAGTGATTCACCGATCTCTCCTTCTAGAAAACACGCTTATTGAGGAATCGCTGCCGTGTTACTACGGGGAGAGGATGGCTGTCCTCTGATGACGTCCGTGGAGGACGGAGTGTGGCACAGTGGGTAAGGAACTGCGCTTGTAACCGAAAGGTCGCAGGTTCGATTCCCGGGTAAGGACACCGCCGTTGTACCCTTGAGCAAGGTACTTAACCTGCATTGCTTCAGTATATATCCAGCTGTATAAATGGATACAATGTAAAGTGCTATGTAAAAGTTGTGTAAGTCGCTCTGGATAAGAGCGTCTGCTAAATGCCTGTAATGTAATGTAATGTAATGTAATGAATGCAATGACTGGGGAGCAGCAGACAGTTCTCTTCTGAGTCTGACCCTCGATACGAGACTGAGACTGAATGTGACACAGAACAGATCTGCATGTGCTTACCGTCAACCAGGGCTGCCGGGTGAAATTCATCATTTATATTATTATATTATTACATTATTCCTGGGACAATAATATTTACCCCAAATCTGCAGATCCCCCCCAAATCCCCACCATCATAACCATAGATTACTGCATCACTATGACTGACATCGCTGCAGAAAACCAACGGAATGGGCTTCACACAGTTCCTGGAGGGTCCAGGCGATCGAGCCGACCCTCCAAGTGAGACAGAGCGAGGCGGCCATTTTGGCTCACGCTGAACCAGGCGCGTCATTCAGACTCAAACACCGATGATCCACAGCACTAAGGCAGCTGTGCAGCCTCACAGTGTTTCATCGGAGGGGGGCAAAGTTCCAGCCCCGAGTCAAACTGACAGTTGAGTTCAAACTGCCCTTCCGCTCCCCGAACGAAATGGATAAGTAGCCCATCGACAACGCGTCCAACCGGAGAGCGCTGCCAGTCTCCGTTTAGCAGATGACAAGACGGAGACGAATGCCGCCTTTCAAAATTCATATTTGACCTTATAAATACTGGAGCGAATCAATAATGCATGCCCAATTAAATAAAAAAATCATAGGGTATGTATATTTAATGGGCGTGTTTGCTGAGGTCTTCATGGAGTCGGGAGGAGATTAAAAGTCGCCTCCCTGACTGCAGCTACTGAACCTCCCGGCTCTCAACACTGGGGTCGAGGCTGAACAGCGTTCAGTGCCACCTGAACACCAAACCTCCAGGTAAGAGCCTGGGGCCAAGGCTGAACAGCGTTCAGTGCCACCTCAACACCGAACCTCCAGGTTCGCTCAGCACTAGGGCCGAGGCTGAACAGTGTTCAGTGCCACCTGAACACCAAACCTCCAGGTTCGCTCAGCACTGGAGCTAAGGCTGAACAGAGTTCAGTGCCACCTGAACACCAAACCTCCAGGTAAGACCCTGGGGCCAAGACTGAACAGAGTTCAGTGCCACCTGAACACCGAACCTCCAGGCTCTCAACACTGCGGCCAAGGCTGAACAGTGTTCAGTGCCCCCTTCACACCGAACCTCCAGGTTCGCTCAGCAATAGGGCCAAGGCTGAACAGCGTTCAGTACCACCTCAACACCGAACCCCAGGTGAGACACTGGGCCCAAGGCTGAACAGCGTTCAGTGCCACCTCAACACTGAACCCCAGGTGAGACACTGGGGCCAAGGCTGAACAGTGTTCAGTGCCACGTGAACACCGAACCCCAGATACTGGGGAAATGTGTGGGGCTCCCTAACACTGACAGAATTATCTATTTCCCCCACCAGCCTTTATCGCAGGCGTGTAAAATGCTGTTCTGAGAGACAATGAAAAAGAATCATTATCAGCCAGTCCATCCATTATCATCATGTAATTCACATGTACAGCCAGACCACCCATTATCACCATGTAATTCACATATACAGCCAGAACACCCATTATCACCATGTAATTCACATATACAGCCAGGCCATCCATTATCACCATGTAATTCACATGTACAGCCAGGCCATCCATTATCACCATGTAATTCACATGTGCAGCCAGGCCATCCATTATCACCATGTAATTCACATATACAGCCAGGCCATCCATTATCACCATGTAATTCACATGTACAGCCAGGCCATCCATTATCAACATGTAATTCACATGTACAGCCAGACCACCAATTATCACCATGTAATTCACATATACAGCCAGACCATCCATTATCACCATGTAATTCACATATACAGCCAGAACACCCATTATCACCATGTAATTCACATATACAGCCAGGCCATCCATTATCACCACGTAATTCACGTGTATAGCCAGGCCATCCATTATCACCATGTAATTCACATATACAGCCAGGCCATCCATTATCACCATGTTATCAAAATGTTTCTGCCAGTAGCAGTGCTTTCTGCATTTGGACCGGAAGACAGGGCGGATCATTCTGGAATCACGGCTCTGCTGTCTTCCTGCGTTCGGACTGGGTGACAGAGAGCGCGGTTTCTCTCGGTATCACGGCCGCGCGGTTTCCTCCGGCTACGAGGCAGGCCTCATCATCTCTCCTCCGCCCAGAACCACCCACGCAGGACCACACGCGCCGCCGCCGCCGCCCGAGTTCGATTCCACTTTCGTTTACAACGAGGTTCTAAATCCTGCAGCTCGCAGCTGCTAAAAAGCAAAGCAGACCGGGCCAAAGCAGCAGGCTGATTAATGTCCAAACAAACCCCCGTCCCGCGCTGGAAAAGTCCTGGCTCAGGATAATTTGCGAGCCATTTGTAAGGGGGGGGCGTTACGACTTTAAAATGGAATTTGAGGCAGACTATTACCAGGGGTCCCCCTGGGACGGCTCAGAGAAACTCCTGCAGGGAGTTAAATTAATGCAGTACCACAGAGGGATTCCCTCGAGCCACATTCCTGCAGATTTCGCTCCTGCGCTCAGGAACGGGCCGGGTTTTTACGACGGCACTTCTCTCCAACTCAATTTCCACTTCATCCCAGGCTCAGACAGTCCCTCCAGACGGACCTTGATCAAATATAGGCCCATATTTTAGATACTAAAAATGAACTTCAAAAAAAGACCCTACTATGATTCCTGAGAACTGGCGATTAGGCCTAGTACCAACAAAAAGCATACAATCATACAAAAGAACAATCTCTTCCTGAACACTGGTGAAAAGAATTGTTTATTTCAAAGCTGTCAACAATCTGCAGGCATTTTACTGGTGTCAATGATTAAAGCACTACATGTGGATTATTCAATCCCTATTGGACACAAAAGGACAGGATGTGCTCTTCCCATAAGACTTCGATTTGTCTGTGACGTCAAGGTGACTACGTCATCAAAGCAAATCAACCAATCGTTGTGTTCAGATGAACAGAGAAACTTATTTTGATTGGTTCAGACAAGTCGACGACCGACGGTACACCACAGAGCTCCGCCATTACTTTATTCATAAACCCCTCATTGGTCCACCATTCACGACCGCTCGTGCACTGTAGACATGGATGGCGGTAATGTCGGTCCGTTGGGCCTGACGTCTCCTCCAGGGGGAGCTCCCGCAGGTGCTCGGGGCAGAAATTAAGAGGAGCCATCGGCCCTCAGAGGTACAGCCTCCATTAGCATTAGCGTCCAGACGAAAGGGCTCGCAACGCGAGCCAACGATTTACTCTTCGGCGCTAATGCGCTCCTTAATGGATCGCATTACTCCCCGGCGACAAAAGCTATCGTACAATTCACCCAGGACGAACTCCTGTTAGCGCGCGCTGGAGGCAATTAGCACGGCACACACAAAAAAGACACCGATGTTAAGTATGCATGATGCTGTATTATTCATCGAGCGCTGACTGAGCGCTAAAGTAGCGCGCAGCTTTTTTTTTTTTTTGCTCCCGTCCCTTCAGAATTGCACAAAGAGAGTGTTTGGGGGGTCACAGGGGGTTTCGCGATCAATGAGGGCGAAACACCGGCTCCGCTAACCGGCGAAGTTCTATCCATTCCCTACCACTGACAAGACAAGACATCGAATGATTGTGAGCAAATCCAATAAACCCGACGCGTCTTGCTTCAGGAAGAGTAAAAGACTACATGTCCTACGGTGCAGCTGGCAGAGGATTGTGCTAACAGAGACTGTCGTTTTGATCCCAAGGGACTACGTGTACTGAAAAATGTATTGCATCCATATACTCTGTGTCACTTTGGATAAAAGCATCTGCTAAAAGGCATATATAAAAGGAACGTGGTAATCACACGGGATATAATGATCACTTTTAGTGCTGATTATAACCTACAACAGGGATGAACAACAACGAGCTAATCAGCTTCAGGATCATGCTTTTAGTTATTTAATTAGCTCAATCATGTCTTGATCTGACATCTGTACAAGCACCAGCTACAGCTGCAGACTACAAGTGTATTCTTTTTTAATTGGCTTTTCCAGCTTTAGTGGACAGGACAGTGTTGAGAGACAGGAAGAAGGGGGGGAAGAGCTCTAAGGTTCATTTCTTGTGCCAGATTACTGCACGTATTTTCTTTATCAGTGTATTCAGTTCGACTGGTGAACCAATAGTAGCCCACAGCACAGTCACTCAGTATATCGCAAATCACCATGACAGCGGATAGGCAAACTGGCAGTTGATGCGAGTTTGTCAAGATGAGATCTGCTGTTTAAGATCGCAAAACGTAGGCTACAGGCAGTGGCTGCTGGCAAACAGCTGGCAGGCCGTTTCGTATTTTTTAAAATCGCTTTCTATTCGCCGTATCTACAGCTTTTTTGCTGATTAAAAAACCCAGCCACTGATCCATACCATTTTTCCACGTTAGCCTACCTCCCTTGATTTCAGCAGCTAGGCTGTTTACTTTAAGACTGGCGGTACACTCCTGCTGTCTGACAGCCATTTCACGCGCGAATAAGTGTGAACTTAGATCCCCTCAGCCACCCCTTGGATCGAGAGGTAGCGGACTGGTGCTACCGCCTACCGGCAATATATATGGGGGTATCTCGCCGCTTATCCCGCAGATATGAAGAGTCGGAATTCGTGACCGTTCCCTTTCAGCACCTGTCAGCAAGGCGCGGGGCGGGAGAACGCGCTCTCCTTTCAGGACCAGTCTCCTCGCGCGTCAATAAGCCGCCGCAGTTTACCGCCTCATTTTCCCTTCGCTGCCGGTCAGAGCCAATTTCTTCCTCTCGCGCAGCTGGCCTCAGCTCCGGGGCGCCCGATCGATACCGCAATACAAGGACAAAGCGTTTCAGTAGCCTGCGAGCCAAATTCATTTCGGTAGTAAACAGGGGGGGAAGAGATGAGCAGTCGCTTTTAAAAGATGGATTGTCGACCGTCTGTCTGTCTTCCCCGCTGCGACGTCGTAAAGAATAGCCGGAGAGGACAGCTTTTTTTTGCGTGCTCGTATTTTTCCCCCTCAATTATGCAGACGCAGCATCGTCCCTGCTACCGTCAACTCTGTTGTAAATTATTCGTTTTATTCCTTCATAAACAAAAAAATAAATCAAAAGAGGATCTCTGTCTTTGCGCTTGCAAAAAAAGTGCGGGTTGGTCAACCGAAGTAATGCAGCAAAGAGGGTATAGGGACAGGTTATAATCTTATCGAGAGTTAGCCTACACTCAATAACGACTCAATTCATCTGTCAGTTTCAAGGACTCCTATGGTTGACCTCTTAAATATGACTGCCAATATCAATAACTGATATTATGAAACATTTGAAATGAAGCATGTAATCGATGTAAGTACCTATTTTAAAAAGTCAATAAAGTAATAAAATCCAGAAACCATGGCACTTGTACAGCTTTTACTAAATCTTGCGCAGCAGGGATATTAATATTTGAATAGTATCTGAAAACTTCCTAGTTTCAGTATCTATTCAAATAGGACTAGTTCAAAATGAAATGTGAAGGCAATTCAGAATTCAACACAACTTGGTATTATGTGATACCTTCTTTTTTCAGTTTTAAGTTATTAAAGTGTTTACAGTTTCCTTATAATTATAGCCAAAAAAAACAGGTTACACCTAATTTTTAACATGTAGGCTATACGGTGCAACAGCCATCAATTACATTTTAATTCTGTAATTATTAAAAGCTAGCCTCAATTAAGAGATTGAGCATTTGGAATCAAGCCTAATAATAAGCGTAGCAAAGTAACCAGCTTGTTGGTAAAACCAAGTCTCACCAATCAACCAATAAAATATTGTGCACAAGACATTCAGATTTCCAGATGTATCAGTAGCCGAACTTTAAAAACTGTTTATTAACTGCTTATTTTGTGCACATACTCAAATTCAGCCCGAGAAACAGCTTATGTACATTGTGACTGTACAGTGAAGGAGTCAGACAGAAATGCATTTATCAGTAAAAACCTCTGGTCAGACTCATCCTGTGTGCGGTATTGGATTCGCGTTGTGTTGTCAGTATTGGATTCTTCGCTCCCACAGATGCACACAGGTTTCAGTTGGTCTTATTGATTTGCAAATGACCCAGGAAGGAAAGGTCGCCAAGTAGACATGACTAGCTGATCACCGCACTGCAACGATAACATATACTTTACAACACACACACACACACAGGCAAGACAACACGCTTTACAACACACACACACACACTTTACAACATACACACACACACAGGCAATACAACATTCTTTACAACACACATGTACACTACAACACACACACACTTTACAACATACACAGAGACACACACACACACACACACAGAGCAGACAGCTCTTCATCCGGTGTGTTTTTATGCTAAAAAGCAGAGTTGGCCGAAAAGCACGTAGCATTGCAGCACTCATGTGTCTCCTGCCCCCGTTACTCATGAGGAAGAGGCTGTGCAGGGGATTCACCCCAACCCCCCCCCCCCACCCCCCCCCACACACACACACACACACACACATTCACACATGCTCACACACACGTACACGCATACACACACGCACACAAGTACACTCACACACACATACACACACGCACATGCACGGATAGACACACTCACACACACATACACACACACGTGCACACAGACACATGCACACATACATACATACATACATACATACAGACATTCGAACACACACATTCACATGCACACACACACACAGAAACATTCTCACTCACACACACACACACACACACACACAGGAGGCCTGGTTCAGACCCACGGTCAAAACACGCTCTCGGCGCTGGATCTAACGTGGAGGCTTCACTGTTCCTAATTACCCCACACACTAATTAATTACCCCACACGCTGATTAATTACCCTACTCACTTTAACTCTGGCACAGAGAGATAAAGTTTCTTGTTGCAGAAAAATGAAAACAAAAAATTAATTTGCATAAAGCCATAAACTCGGGCTGGTGATAAAACGTTTACTGCACAGACGATGGCTTCCAGGATTTCTCCTTTTTTTTTTGTTTAATCGCTTTCAGTTCAGACTGATTTCAAATGACAAAATGCCACTTTCAGAACAAAGAGTAAAACCTTTCATTAAAACTGCTTTAAATATTTACATGTAAGTAATAAATGCTGAACTATTATACAGACAAAAAAATAAAAATAATAATTACAACAATGTGCGTCTTATTCAACACCACAATGCAATTTTAAATCACTTTTCACTAAAACTAATTTCCAAAAATAAAAATGAGCCAATGTTCAGGACGCAGACTATTTTGAGTAGGTAACTGAAAGCAGCAGGTTTGTTTGCTTGTCCCAGGTGATTTGGGGAATGCGGAGGCAGACTTAATGGTATCAGGCACAGCCTGACATCATACCTGTAAGGATCCGTGTCACCTACTAAATACTCCAAAATACCCCCCCCCCCCCCACCAGGCATCTCTGACCCTAGAACCAGATATGCTATGCTGCAATTGAAATGTGCGTGCTTCATGACCGTAAATAGGGGCAATCGCTCCCTTTCTCTCCAAGGCTGCTCCCTCTCTCTCTAAGGCTGCTCCCTCTTGCTCTATCTAAAGCTGCTCCCTCTTTCTCCAAGGCTGCTCATTCTCTCTCCAAGGCTGCTCCGTCTCCCCCTCTCTCTAAGGCTGCTCCCTCTCTCTCTCTAAAGCTGCTCCCTCTATCTCTCTCTCTCAGGCTGCTCCCTCTGTCTCTCCCTCTCTCTCTAAGACTGCTCCCTCTCTCTCTAAGGCTGCTCCCTCTCTCTCTCCCTCTCTCTCTAAGACTGCTCCCTCTCTCTCTCCCTCTCTCTCTAAGACTGCTCCCTCTCTCTCTAAGGCTGCTCCCTCTCTCTCTCCCTCTCTCTCTAAGACTGCTCCCTCTCTCTCTAAGGCTGCTCCCTCTCTCTCTCTCTCTCTCTCTAAGACTGCTCCCTCTCTATCTAAGGCTGCTCCCTCTCTCTCTAAGACTGCTCTCTCTCTCTCCAAGGCTGCTCCCCTTCTCTCCCTCATCCTGCTCCCTCTCTCTCTCTCTCTCTAAAGCTGCTCCCTCTCTCTCTAATACTGCTCCCTCTCTCTCTCTAAAGCTGCTCCCTCTCTCTCTAAGACTGCTCCCTCTCTCTCTCAAGGCTGCTCCCTTTCTCCCACTCTCTCTCTCTCTCCCCCAGGGTGTGTGTGTGGGTCTGTTCTCTCCTTTCCTCTGGCTGTGTGAGCTTCTGTGAGGGGGAGGTAAAGACGGATCTTTCCGGAAGGTTTAAGTGCACACATTACCGCCTTCGCCAAACACGCAGCGGCAGCACATCAGCCGTGGTTAGGAAGCACACTCAGCAGCACACACACACGTACACATACACACCGCTTATACACACGCACAAATACACGCACCGCTTACACACACACACACACACACACACACACACCGCTTATACACACGCACAAATGCACGCACCGCTTACACACACACACACACACATACACCGCTTATACACATGCACAAATACACGCACCGCCTACACACACACACACACACACACACACACACTCCATTTACACACACACACACACACACACACACTCCATTTACACACACACATACCCCGCTTACACACACACAAATATGCACACAAACACACATAAATACACACATATACACAAACAAATATACAGGCACACACACATGCATGCACACACACAAATACATACACACACACACACCACAAACACAAAAACACACAAATATAAACACACCCACACAGAAACGTACATTACACACACGCACAAACACACACATATACACCCACCTGCATCACAGACACACCCACTCACAAACATACACAAATACACACACGCAAACACACACCACACTCCCATGTAAAAGCCCATCTCTGTCCATGAATAAGCCAGTAAGTGCTACTTGCTAAGTTGCGGTTTCCTGTCTCTCTCTCTCTCAGTCTCTCTCTCTCTCTCGCATTAAATGCGTCACCTGCGCAGATGCGTGTCCCCCCGCAGTCCCGCATG
>NC_049204.1:4545270-4629196 GCF_013347855.1 Anguilla anguilla | reverse complement strand
AGAGGATTAACTGGAGATGACCTCTGCCCCCAGAGACGGATTCTGAAGATAGACAGCACATGTTCTACAGCTTCACCAGATTAATCTACTCTGCATTTTTAAAACTGAGCCTCTCACATCTCACTATCACAGATCTTCAGCCTCGTCTTCCTCTTCCCCCCCATTCAGTCATAACAGCCTTTAATCTCGCTGCTTCTCAAACTTCTAAATCTTTACAAAAGATCTTAAAAAGAACCTCCATTTCCCCGCTGACAATGGAGCCATTAATATTTACAAAACACTGTCCTCATTTTAAGCGCGCAAGCTTTTAAAAATAATAACCGCACGCATAAGCTGTTTTCATAACCGATTTGAGCACGATGTGTAATTTTCTCCCTACAGCCTTGTTAAAATAAAATAAAATAAAATAAAATGCACTTCAGGGCAGGAGGAGTCTATCCGTGAGACTCTCAGCGTTCTCTCTGGGATGGAGCGTTCTCTCCTGAAGCAGTTTGGATCCTCTGTGTTATTACAGTAAATCCCGGGAGGCAGATTTCCCCCCCCCCCCCCCACGCACGCTGGAGGGGGGGGGAGTTTTTCTGACCCCATGACCCCCCGTAACAGCTCTGGGCCCTAAAACATCAGAACCCATGAACTCCAGAGCAGGGAGTCCCAACCCCAGGCCAGCTGAAGAGTGTGTGTGTGTGTGTGTGTGTGTGTGTGTGAGATTGTGTGAGTGTGTGAGTGAGTTAGTGTGAGTGAGTGAGTGTGTGTGTGTGTGTGTGAGTGTGCGTGTGTGAGTGTGTGCATGTGTGTGTGTGTGGGAGTGTGAGTGAGTGTGTGTGTGTGCGTATGTGAGTGTGTGAGTGAATGTGTGTGTGTGATTGAACTAGTGTGAGTGAGTGTGTGTGTATGTGAGTGTGTGAGTGAATGTGTGTGTGTGATTGAATTAGTGTGAGTGAGTGTGTGTATGCGTGTGCGTGCGTGCATGTGTGTGCATCTGTGTGTGTCTGTGCGTGTTAACAAATATCTCTGCTATCAAGCGCAATAAAAAAATTATTCAGCAACTTAAATCGGGAAAATAATCTCAGACTTTACAGCACTTATATCCTCAAACCCCCTCAGGAAGTCACTGCCCCATTCACTCCAGGCTTGCAGAACGACACTTGCGATTGTGCGTGACACTTAACACAGTATCAGAGAGCTCTTTACACAACCCTTCTGTGCACTTTGCACAGTAAGTCGCTCAGGATAAGCGCTAAGTCTCTAAATGTGAACGCAGTGCACGTCTAACTGTTGACCGACTGAACCTGAGAGAAGGAGCACGGTCACACAGATAAACTCAAACCCTTCAGAACCGGCGGGATTTAACGCATCGCTACGCTACGCTACGCTACGCTACGCTACGCTGCAGCAGCCGCAGGGGCGTCTGCGCAGCTCCCGCGCATCCCAGCACCGCATGCTTCTGGAGAATGCGACGCCGCATGCGCTGCTGCGATATCGCTGCTGCGCCACGATGGCAGGAAGTCCGAGGTGCGTTCACGTTCGGCGAACAGAGGCGAACGTTCGTGGCAAACATGTTTTCTTTGAACAGTTCCATTTGAACGGCTTTTTACGAACATTCCAAATTGTTTGCATTAAACGTAAACAGGCATGGTGACGAGAGCGTTTGTACTCACAGCCGCTTCTGTGATCATCGATGATAAAAAACAATAGCTAGCTAGTGAACAATAATAACATAGCCAGCGTTAGCAATAACATTACAGGAAAAAACCGATCACACTTAACGGCATCTTCGATTGAAATACCCATCTGGGAACGTTTCCCTCAGTCCAGCGTCCATTTTTGTTGCCGCAAACTACCTTTTCAGACCGATCACGGCGAACACAAAGCTAACGGAAAAAAGTTTGAAATAGTTTGCAAACGTTCGCCTTGTTCGCACCTCTCCCCTTTCACAGCAGCTGAACGCAGCT
The DNA here is from genome assembly GCF_013347855.1 of Anguilla anguilla. Taxonomy (NCBI): domain Eukaryota; kingdom Metazoa; phylum Chordata; class Actinopteri; order Anguilliformes; family Anguillidae; genus Anguilla; species Anguilla anguilla. The sequence goes on along the minus strand of NC_049204.1, from coordinate 4,627,244 downwards.
GGACGCAACGAAAAGCAGCTGAACGCAGAGGAACGCAGTGGAACGCAGCTGAACGCAGATGAACGCAGTGGAACGCAGCTGAACGCAGATGAACGCAGTGGAACGCAGCTGAACGCAGCTGAACGCAGATGAACGCAGCTGAACACAGAGGAACGCAGCTGAACGCAGATGAAAGCAGATGAACGTACATCGCTGGGGAACAGACAGACCACAGAAGCTCAACACAGCAGCGTGTTTAAAACAGCACACACGCTTTCTCACAGGGGAACAAAGTTATTCCTGCAGCATCTTAACATTCTGACATTACATTTTTCTCTTTTACAAAGAGTTAAACACAAGAATAAAACTGAGAACGGCAAAGAAGAAAATTAACTTCAAGAAAGCACAGGCTTGACCAGCCCTGCGTCACTTCTGATACAAACACTAAGCTTCTATTTGGGTTCTGACCCGGTCCAGACTGTGCACCCCCGTCCTGACCACACACCCCAGTCCTGACCACACACACAGTCTGTTATAATAACTCCACACACAGTCTGTTCTAATAACTCCACACACAGTCTATTAGAATAACTCCACACACAGTCTGTTATAATAACTCCACACACAGTCTATTAGAATAACTCCACACACAGTCTGTTATAATAACTCCACACACAGTCTGTTATAATAACTCCACACACAGTCTGTTATAATAACTGCACACTGTACACCAGGCTGTTATGTAACACACAGCAACTTGCCAATGCCCCCAGGGGGCTATTACTGCTGGTAGACAACACACAAACACATGCAGGAGCACACACAAACAGACACACACACACGCACACACACACACACACACACACACACACAAAAACAGACACACACGCACACACACATACAAACAAACACACATACACATGCAGGAGCACACACAAACAGACACACAAACACACACAAAAATACACACACACGCACATACACATGCTGGAACACACACAAACAGACACACACACACACACAAAAACAGACATACACGCACACACACACACACACAAAAACAGACACGCACGCACACAAAAAGACACGCACACACACACACACATGCACACACATGCACACACACAGCCTTGTGCAGGGCCAGTGTAGCAGTCACGCTAAGATTTCCCCTCAGTTCCCAGGTCCTCCCTCCTCCAGCCTGTTACAGGAGCGGCAGCCTCTCCACGCTTCAGCAGGACCGATTAGGAGCCGCGGCTCGGAGAGATCCAGCCCCAGAACGCGCGATAAAAACACAGCAGAGCGGAGAGAACGAGCGGGAGAGCGAGAGGGGGAGCCGAACGGGGCGGAGAGCAGAGCTCCCGGCTCCGCACCCCTCCGAACGCAGCCGCCACCGACCCATCAGAACCCATCTCCCACCGCACGCTTCAACACAGAACGACCCGCTCGCGGCGCTAGAGACGGCTAACAGCGGGAGCAGTGACGCGGGCTAGCAAACGAACGCGGCGCGTAGCTCAGGACAACTGCAAGGGGGGGGGGGGGGGGGGGGGAGTATCATGCGTGGGGGGGGGGGGGGGGTTGGGAGAGGGATTCTCACACGTGAGGGAGGGGGGTGTCTGTCAAAAAACAGCGGGTAAATCAGGGCAGCGATCGCTTCCGCCGTATCGATCCGTCTCTGGGCCGGAGCAGAGCCCAGGTTCGGCGAGAGAGAGAGAAAGAGAGAGAGAGAAAGTTTGGTGCGCATCCCGTGTGAGGTAAACGCATCGGCAGCCACCCCCCCCATCCCCTCACCCACCTTGCAGCCGAACACGAGGGAGATGGTGCTGGGGGTGCAGGCGAGCTTGCAGTGGCACAGCATGGGGGCGAAGCAGTCCGAGCTGCGGGGCGCGGGGCATGCTCGCTCAGGTTCCGGGAGATTCCGCGCGCGTCGCCGCCGCTGCTGCTGCCTCCTCCGCCCAGCTCCCTGCATTCGCCCTCATTCCCCAGCCCAGGCCATCACCGCAGAGGAAGAAGAGGAGGAAGAGGAGGAGGGCGGTGGGCTCCGAGCGGTGTGCTTCCCTCATCCAGCGCGCTCCCGTACCGCCCCCCCAGACTCCGGGCAGGAATCCCGCGTGCCACAGCAGAGTTTCCGGGCTTTTCCGCTCCGCTGATGGGACGAGGGGATCAGAGCGATCCCTGTGGGAGAGGGGGAGGAGCCACCGCGAGGAGAGGGGAGTCTCCGTAGAGCCCGAGAGCCGTGTGTGTGTGTGTGTGTGTGTGTGCGTGTGTGTGAGAACGCGTGCGGGGGGGGGGGGGTTTACAGATCTGTCACTGCTTCTCCACCTGCTGCTGTACAGGGACTCCTGCCATACTCTTTCTGTACAGAGGGAGACTCTGGCAGTGCACACACACACACACACACGTACACACACACACACACGCTGGGAGGGGGCGGAACGAGGGGGAGGGGCAGGGGGAGGGGCGCTGGGTTGCACGGCTCTCTGGAGACAGTGCACAGAGCCCCTGAGAGGCTGCGACGCTCCCCAGCGCAGGAGACGCACAACAGAGGGGAGGCACCAACAGAGGGGAGGTGAAGACTGAGAGGAGGCGAAGACTGAGGTTTCCACGGAGCGATGCAGAGTTGGCCAGTCTCTCACGGAGACGGAAGGGTGAGCGTTCACGCCTGGGTGGAGGTGGGTGGGGGGGGGGGGGGTGAGTGGGGGGTTCGCATGTCCGCACATTCGAATGACTGACCCGAGGCGTTCTCCCACCAGAGCAGAAGACTCACACTGCACTGTGTGACAGGGACGGGCTGCTGTGATTGGCCGAGGACAGAGGCTCTGCGCGTCCTCACTGGTTGAGAGAAAACCGGGGGGGGATAGGGGGTGGAGTCACTGCCACTCATTACACCATCATAAAAATACTCCTTCAGTCTTAAAGCTGCTCCTCCTTCAGTCTGCTCCTTCAAGCAGCCTTTCAGTCTTCTGCTCCTGAGCTACAGGAGGTTCTGCCCCAGAACAGGACCACTGTTTGCAGTGCAATATTATAGTATAGCATGTCCACTACCATACTGTAGTACCTGGTCACACCCCTAAATGAATTTTCAGAACCAAATTGGAATGTTTCAGTTTCAACCTTACAGAGACAGAACTTATAGTGTTATATGTATTCTAGGGTGCCTGAAGAATCTGTGGTATCATGTTTTTGTGTGTTACACACACTCCACACACCTGAGCCCACATTATACACACCTGATCGCACTCCACACACCTGAACCCACATTACACACACCTGATCGCACTCCACACACCCAAACCCACATTATGCACACCTGATCGCACTCCACACACCCAAACCCAAATTATACACACCTGATCGCACTCCACACACCCAAACCCACATTATGCACCCCTGAACGCACGCTCCAAACACCTGAACACACAGTCAGGGGACTGCTGGGTGGCTCATCCAAACCAGCCCATATCCACATGACCACCCCCCCCCCCCACCCACTCCAACCCAGCCCCCCTCCCCACAATGCGCGGGATCTCTTCGAATCGGAGCCCGTCAGCGTTAATGAGGAACGACGTGGAAATAACGGGTGGCAGTTAGAGCGGAATCTGTCGGGTGTGAAAACTCCGCTCACGATCGACCCGCCCCCCACCCCCCACCCCCGACAGCCAGCTCTTAAAACAAGTTCAGCCATAAGAAGTTCTGCACAGTCAGCGACCTTGGGCTCAAAACAAAGAGCCCTTCTCCTCAAGACGGGGGGGGGGAACGTGGTGCACCCCGCCCCCCCCCCCTCGCTGTAGAACTATCTAGATGAGGGAACGCTGAGGCCCAGCGATGTTGGCGAGATTGGCGGCCGCCGCAGAGGACGGGAGAGAAATAACATCTCTCTCCGGGGCCCGGGTTCGAGAGGTACTTTCCTCCTTTCATCTGCTCAGTTCCATTCCCGTCACTCCAGGAAGGAACTTTCCTTTCTTTAAAAAAACATTCAGATCAAATCTACCTTCCTGAGCATGACAACTAGAAACATTCCACCTTCTCAAAGTACTGTACAACTTTGTAAAACCAGAGCTGGATGGTGGGAAAGAGAAAAGATAATTAAAGTTATTTGATGGCAGAGTGTTAAGTCAGTAGGATGGTGGAGAGCACAGACGGTGCCATCTCACCTGAGTCTGAAACATCTCTGTGTGCGGCTGACTGTGGCTCAAACATCAAACAACCCACAGCCTCAGCTCACCGGCTAAAGGGTTAAATCATTCAAAGTGTAAACACGTGTTCACACAGCTTCCTTATTCACGTTCTAATCCAGTGAGATGAAGATGCTTGTAGGCTGATAAAGGATTCAGGAAGTCACTTTTAAATAGCTCGAAACACAATAAGGGGCCTGGAACTCCACCTCATTATTAAGGAGTGGGGTCACCCTAGGGTCTCTCTAGGGTACCACACCCCCCCGCCAACGCAAGCCATGCGCTTCTCTAACGGACGCAGGCTCATAACCACCGATTACATTCTACAGTCTTCTGCAGCATGTGAGTTTAGAGCAAGAACACAGAACAGAGCAGCTCTATTACTACAGAGAGAGAGAGAGAGAGACAGAGAGAGGGGGGGGATAAAGAGAGAGAGGGAGGGAGAGAGAGAGAGAAAGAAAGAAGGAGAGAGAGAGAGAGAGAAAGAAGGACAGATAGAGAGAGAGAGAGAGAGAGAGAGAGAGAGAGCGAGAGAGGGGGGTAAAGAGAGAGCGGGAGGCAGAGGGAAAGAGAGAGAAAGAAGGAGAGAGAGAGAGAGACAGAGAGAAGGGGGGGATAAAGAGAGAGAGGGAGGGAGAGAGAGAGAGAGAGAAAGAAGGAGAGAGAGAGAGAGAGAGAAAGAAGGACAGAGAGAGAGAGAGAGAGGGAGAGAGAGAGCGAGAGAGGGGGGTAAAGAGAGAGCGGGAGGCAGAGGGAAAGAGAGAGCGAAAGAAGGACAGAGAGACTACAGTAGGACCAGAGTAACCCTGTACAGCAGGCAGACCCGACCTGGACCGCACAGACGCAGTGGTCCTGTGGTTTAAGTACGGTACTGGGCCTCGGGTCTTCAAACACGAGGAGGAAGAAAGAGAGAGAGAGAGAGAACGGCGACGCTGTTCTTCTGCTTTTATAAAATCTCGGCTTTCCCTTCCAGCCACAGCTTCCTGGACCCGTCCCGTCTGCGGGGTGGGGCTCAAAAAACCGGGCGTGTGCAGAGGCCACACAGGACACCTGCTTTCCATTTCACTCACAGAGCTCTGCGGAAATAACCACACAGGCCCAAACGCAGCGTTCAGAGAGATCTGCTCTCTACAGACTGTCGGGGGGGGGGGGGGACTTTTCAGGACTTTTCAGGGACAATTTCCATGACTTAGACTTACAGACATGAAACATGGGGAGAACATGGGGAGTGGGAGAGAGACATTTTTCCCAGAATGCCGCAGGATGAGCCTCTCCATGAGGCTTCTCTGTGCAGTCTCTGAGTGAAAGGCAGTGTGTCCAGTGGAGAGGGGGCTTCTGCAGGAAGGCTCTCTAATGTAACCAGAGCGCTGGTCTCAGGCAGAGACGTTCAGTCAGAAACCAGGCTCCATTCACGCACACTGAGCGTCCTGCTGAGCCCCACGCTGCCTCACGCACACTGAGCGTCCTGCTGAGCCCCACGCTGCCTCACACACACTGAGCGTCCTGCTGAGCCCCACGCTGCCTCGCTGCTCTCTCTGTCTATCAAAAGGCTGACCGCTGCGTCCCAGCAGCTGCACAGTCACAGCATGTCACAGCTACACAGCATGCACACACAGCGCTCCGACATTCTGGATTACAGACCCTATCCCAGAGTCAAACGCTCCCAGATTCCGTTATTACAGACCCTATCCCAGAGTCAAACGCTCCCAGATTCCGTTATTACAGACCCTATCCCAGAGTCAAACGCTCCCAGATTCCGTTATTACAGACCCTATCCCAGAGTCAAACGCTCCCAGATTCCGTTATTACAGACCCTATCCCAGAGTCAAACGCTTCGAGATTCCGGATTACAGACCTTATCCCAGAGTCAAACGCTCCCAGATTCCGTTATTACAGACCCTATCCCAGAGTCAAACGCTCCCAGATTCCGTTATTACAGACCCTATCCCAGAGTCAAACGCTCCCAGATTCCGTTATTACAGACCCTATCCCAGAGTCAAACGCTCCCAGATTCCGTTATTACAGACCCTATCCCAGAGTCAAACGCTCCCAGATTCCGTTATTACAGACCCTATCCCAGAGTCAAACGCTTCGAGATTCCGGATTACAGACCTTATCCCAGAGTCAAACACTCCCAAGATTCCGGATTACAGACCCTATCCCAGAGTCCAACGCCCCGGGATTCCGGATTACAGACCCTATCCCAGAGTCAAACACTCCAATATTCCATTATTACAGACCCTATCCCAGAGTCAAACACTCCGATATTCCAGATTACAGACCCTATCCCAGAGTCAAACACTCCAATATTCCATTATTACAGACCCTATCCCAGAGTCAAACACTCCGATATTCCAGATTACAGACCCTATCCCAGAGTCAAACGCTCCCAAGATTCCATTATTACAGACCCTATCCCAGAGTCAAACACTCCAATATTCCATTATTACAGACCCTATCCCAGAGTCAAACACTCCGATATTCCAGATTACAGACCCTATCCCAGAGTCAAACGCTCCCAAGATTCCATTATTACAGACCCTATCCTGGAGTTAAACACTCTGAGATATCGGAATACCAACCCTATCCCAGAGTCACGATGTGCATTTGCAGTGCGTTGAGATTTCAGCTCACAGATCGAACCCGTGACCCGAAACGCTCTCTTTAGACCCCGCCTTATTCCCAAGGCTGTCACAGAAAGGCCCTTCGCTGAGTGGGCGTGCCTAAAGACAGCGATCCTGTCAATCACAGAGCGCAGATCAGACGCCGCCGGTGCGTTTCCTACGTAAGACAAACAAACCAGGTCAACTGAAGCTGCTGTTTGATAAACCGAGCTCAACTAATGTGAGTGGAGAGGGGCATCGAAATGTCAGCCAGCACTGAATGTGTTCTCCTGATGCCCACAACCTACACTCAGATAAGATACGAGACAGCTGGCTGAAAAAGTAAATAAAGCTCATCTACTTTTCGTGAGACGCCAGGAGCACAATCACTCTGGTCTCCTCATGCTCTCATGCTTTACTGCTTACTGAAATACTCGAGTTCCTCCAGGATATTTATTCACCGGCACTGCAGTCACTACACTAATTCCACCAGCAGAGGGTGCTGTTTACCACAGCGAGACCTCATCTGTCTTCATTTTAAGGGCCAGAAGAGTGCAGGCTCTGAGCCCTGAGGACACGTGACCGCAGCACCGCCACCGCCGGGAAGAGGCCGCGGAAAAGTGCTGCCCCCCCCCCCCCCCCGCTTTCCTGCCGCTAGCACAGCTGTGCCGCGGAGGCGGTTCGGCTCCAAGTCCACAGTCACTGCGGAAAACCGCCCGGTGGCTCACCGTGTTAAGGCACCGCTCCAGTGCGCGGACGGGCCCTGTGGACTGGGACCGAGTCCGGCCTGGGCCAGAGACCAGCAGCCACACTTCTGAGCTCCTTCCCTCTAGATAACAGGGTCCGCTGATTTAATGTACCCAACATGCATGTAATAATGTCTCCTCACACAAACACACAGGCGTCAGAAGAAAGCATCTCTGCCCGCCTGAGAGAAACTGACGTATAATTACTGCACAACCTAACTCCATGTCATTACCACAGAGAGAAACTGCCCCGCTCACAATCCTGCATTGAGAGGTCTCACTCCATGTCATTACCACAGAGAGAAACTGCCCTGCTCACAATCCTGCATTGAGAGGTCTCACTCCATGTCATTACTGCAGAGAGAAACTGCCCCGCTCACAATCCTGCATTGAGAGGTCTCGCTCCATGTCATTACCACAGAGAGAAACCACCCTGCTCACAATCCTGCATTGAGAGGTCTCACTCCATGTCACTACCACAGAGAGAAACTGCCCCGCTCACAATCCTGCATTGAGAGGTCTCACTCCATGTCATTACCACAGAGAGAAACTGCCCCGCTCACAATCCTGCATTGAGAGGTCTCACTCCATGTCATTACCGCAGAGAGAAACTGCCCCGCTCACAATCCGGCATTGTGAGGTCTCACTCCATGTCATTACCGCAGAGAGAAACTGCCCCGCTCACAATCCGGCATTGAGAGGTCTCACTCCATGTCACTACCACAGAGAGAAACTGCCCCGCTCACAATGCGGCATTGAGAGGTCTCACTCCATGTCATTACCACAGAGAGAAACCACCCTGCTCACAATCCTGCATTGTGAGGTCTCACTCCATGTCATTACCACAGAGAGAAACCACCCTGCTGCGAATCCGGCATTGTGAGGTCTCACTCCATGTCATTACCACAGAGAGAAACTGCCCTGCTCACAATCCTGCATTGTGAGGTCTCACTCCATGTCATTACCACAGAGAGAAACCACCCTGCTGCGAATCCGGCATTGTGAGGTCTCACTCCATGTCATTACCACAGAGAGAAACTGCCCCGTTCACAATCCTGCATTGAGAGGTCTCACTCCATGTCATTACCACAGAGAGAAACTGCCCTGCTCACAATCCTGCATTGAGAGGTCTCACTCCATGTCATTACCACAGAGAGAAACCATCCTGCTGCGAATCCGGCATTGTGAGGTCTCACTCCATGTCATTACCACAGAGAGAAACTGCCCCGCTCACAATGCGGCATTGAGAGGTCTCACTCCATGTCATTACCACAGAGAGAAACTGCCCTGCTCACAATCCTGCATTGTGAGGTCTCACTCCATGTCATTACTGCAGAGAGAAACTGCCCTGCTCACAATCCTGCATTGAGAGGTCTCACTCCATGTCATTACCACAGAGAGAAACTGCCCTGCTCACAATCCTGCATTGTGAGGTCTCACTCCATGTCATTACCACAGAGAGAAACCACCCTGCTGCGAATCCGGCATTGTGAGGTCTCACTCCATGTCATTACCACAGAGAGAAACTGCCCCGCTCACAATCCTGCATTGAGAGGTCTCACTCCATGTCACTACCACAGAGAGAAACTGCCCTGCTCACAATCCTGCATTGTGAGGTCTCACTCCATGTCATTACCACAGAGAGAAACCATCCTGCTGCGAATCCGGCATTGTGGGGTCTTCTCCACGTCATTCAGTCATTTCCACAGAGAGTCTGACCACTGACAGAATCAAAGCAAACGCACTTCCCTTCCACACTGAGGGCCGGGCTGGAGATCCTCGTCTTTAATGCCTTGAAAGACTCTGCAGGCTGGGCGTATTTTTAGCAGCCAATTTAAGTTGTGTAATTGCAGAAGCGGCTCCGCACACACCCAGCCCGGCCTTCAGCAGTCAGGAATAATCACAGGGGCCGTACAGCAAGCCGGGGCCGACACAGAGCTGAGCTCCTCTCCGCTCCGCAGGTTCGGAAACACACCCTGTGATTAACGCACAGAGCGGGGAACGCACAGGCAGCCTGTCACTGCGCACAGTGTGTGTGTGTGTGTGTCTGTGCGAGAGCGTGTGTGTGTTTGTGTGCGCGCGTGAGTATGTGTGCGTGTGTGCGTGTGAGAGAGTATGTATGTGGGAGAGTGTGTGTGTGTGTGTCTGTGCGAGAGTGTGTGTGTGTGTGTGTGTGTCTGTGCGAGAGCGTGTGTGTGTGTGTGTGCGCATGAGTATGTGTGTGCGCGTGTGGGTGTGTATGCATGTGTGTGTGGGTGTGTATGCGTGCATGTGAGAAGCAGCACCCAGCTAATTAAGACACATGACGTGCTCCACGCTGGATTAGCATGCCGCAGAACATCAGCAGGTTTACTGGGGGACGGGGAATCACAGCCATGAAGATCAATCCCAATCCCAGCATTCCCTGAGAGCATGAGAGCCGAGCTAAATCCTCATTAACCAACCCAGGGCTTTACCATGGGGATAGCAGCAGGTTTAAATGAATGTAAAAAAACAAGAATTAGACCCATTCCTTATCTGTCCCAACACCCCTATAAGAGCAAACAAAGTACAGCAAAGGGGAAGAGGATATTTGTAACTGTCACCGGTAATTTAGCGCTGAGTTTGCAGAATGTTCTCCAGTTATCCGAGGGGTACCCTTCAAACAGCTAAAGGTCACACACTGGAGGCACTGCAGCAAGTCGGAGCCAAAATGGAGTCCGTACCGCGGGCGCGTCCACAGTCGCACCTTAAAGACCAGGGTAAAATAGGGCTATGGGACCCCCAGCACCCACAGCGTGAAGCTGTAGTAACCAACACTGTTCCTGAAGATCTGTAGGTGTTCATTTAAACCCTAATTTGGCACATCTGAATCAACTAATTAGCAGCTCAATGCAGATCTCTTGCTGTTGAATGAGGTGAGCATCGTTAGGGTTGGAGTGAAAACCTACTGGACGGTAGATCTCCAGGAACAGGGTTGGGAACCACTGGCCTAAAGACAGCACTGGGGCTGTGCTGCCAAGTTGTGAAAGGCCTCTTTGTGATACTGGTTGCCGTGGTAACCAGTGGCGGGAATCTCCCACAATGCCCTGCGAGAGACCAGGCGCCAAGCTGCAGGGCCCCTCTACACAGAGATTCTGACTGACAGTTTTTTTAACCCCCATCATCCTGATAAAGTCATTAGCATGGGAAAACATAGCGAGCCTATACCCCAGGTGTGTCTAAGGCTGGAAACTCAACCCCCCCAACCGGGAGGGCCTCAGTGTCAGCCGGTTGTCAGGATGTCTCAGCACTTCAGCGCTCCATTAACTCACCGATGGGCTGAAGAGCCCACACACCTGCTTTCCAACCCTTCAGCTGGCAGCCGACTGAAAGGAAACTACACAAACCGGCGGCCATTTTGGCTCTGCAGGCCCCAGCTGTGGCTCTAAGGCCTGCAGTGGTTGCCATGTCCACGTCCTTCATTTGGATTCTCTGGTCTTGTGGCAGACAAGTGCGGAGCCCTTACTGAAGGCAGACCTGGTATTACATTACATTACATTACAGGCATTTAGCAGACTCTCTTATCCAGAGCGACTTACACAACTTTTTACACAGCATTTACACTGCATCCATTTATACAGCTGGATATATACTGAAGAAATCCAGGTTAAGTACCTTGCTCAAGGGTACAATGGCAGTGCCCTACCCGGGAATTGAACCTGTGACTTTTAGGTTACAAGACCAGCTCCTTACCCATTATACTACACTGCCGCCCAAGAGGGCCACTTCGACTGCACCCCCCCCCTCAGAAAGCCACTTAACCTGAACCACTTCAGCAAAACACCCAGCTGTATCAACAGCTGGATAAAAGCGTGTGATCTAATTTAATTTGCAGACAAGAAAACGCAAAAGAGTCTGCTGTCCACAGCCAAACCAAATCACTCCACCTCATGCCTTCTACATACAGCAGGGGGCAGCATTGAGTCATGAATGCGTCCTCATTACTTCAGTTTCTGAACTCTACGCCATACACTTTTACCGTCAGAGGAAAAAGTCATTATTAGACTAAACAGGGATCATGCGCAGTTAAATTCACTCAAGGGTGTCGCTACTTTATATTTCCAAGGTGTCTTCTTCAGTAAAGCACGTTAGCTCTGCTATGCTACTCCGGGCTCAGTAATGCCCCACAAATGATTCTGTTAGCGTCTGTTTATTAGCGACATCTGTCAAACAACATAAACGCGATGAAGGCGGTGAACAGGGGAGCGGTTGTTGGCGGTAAATCAGTGAATAAGGGTGCTTCAAGCCCCCAGATGCTAACAGTATCTAAACGGCAATTTAGGCCACACTCAGTTAAAAATAACAATGTAGACAAAATAAAACCCAGTTACGTAGCCTATTGGACCATGGCTGTGACAAACAGCACTGCTGATTGGACAGAGATGCTCTGTTAACCACAAGTGGGGTGAAGCTATGATTTTTCTTAAACAGTGCACTACTTTTAGCCAATCAGAGTTCTTTTCTACAAAGACTGGCAGCAGCACACTGGAACTCCAACTCCCATGAAGCTCATTTCCCCGCCCATTTCTAGATGTTGAGGCTCACCAACTGAACTTCGCAGCCACACTCCTGGACATCTTGTCTGAACATGAACATCGGTCTTGCTTAGTAGGTTATTTAGTTAACTTCACAATGAGGCCTTTAATATGCACACATACAAACAGTCTTTTTATTATGGTAAGATGTGTATTCTACGGAATGCCTACCCTCCCTACACACTCCCTACAAATTGCAACATGGGAAAAAGTTATGACAAGTAAGTTAAGATAAAGTTCCATTTCCAGCCAGACAATGAGGACACACTACTGCTCTCTACCACAGTCTATTCCACCATAATCCATTCTGTTCCGTTCCTTCTGTTCCATTCTGCTCTCACAGGCGCTGTATGGCGACTTGCTGACAGGCACAGACTGGCAGACTCTGAGGGGCGTCTTTTTTGGGGGCGGGCCATGTTTTTTGGAGGCGGAGTACGGTGTCTGGAGGGGGGATGGGGGGGCTGTCTCTGCAGCAGTACAGGTGGTGACCTATGACAGAACAGCTGAGTCACAACGCACTGTCTGAGTCACACCCCAACCGCCCTCTCTGAAGCCCACACACACACTCACACACAAGCACACACACACACACACACACACACACAAGCACAGAAGAAGAGAAGCAAGCGCACACACACACACGGACTTGCAGCCACAGACACACCCAAGTGCATGCACGAACGCACGCACGCACACACACACACATACACTCTGGGTACCCCGTATATCTGCCTCAGCTCTATATAATCCTACATAATAATGATAACCCCGATCACATGACAGGCGTGACATCAGCTGGTGCAAAGTCCCCCCCACGCCCCCTCCCCCACACCCGCACATTTGCAGCCAGCCGGGACGTCCCGATCGGGAGGCGCTGTGGGAGAATGCCGGAAGGGTCTCACCCGAAAGAGGAAACGGCTCAAATTACCCCCCCCCCCCCCCTGTACAGGAATAATCCCAAAGCGCAGACACCACAACACGCCACCCTCAAACATCAAAGGCCACGTTTGGAGATCAAACGTTTCTAACGGCAACAGACCCACATACACCAGCCGGGCACTTTCACACAAACCAACACGCCACTGACACAACTCCACACTAAGCGATCTGAATATTTATTAAAGATATATATGCTCAAACAGGAAATAAAGTTTTTTTCAGCATTGCCAAAATATCCTATGAAAAGGCCAAAATCGCTAGTGTGCACATTACAGAAAAACACGTGCACATGCATTCCCTGGAGTCGAGCTGGTCTTCAGGCCCAGGCCCAGGAGCTCGTGCAGCTGCAGAAGATCGACTTTCTCTGACAGATTTCAGACTAATTTCCCAAAACCAAGAAGCCGCGTAGCCGCCGAGTAATGAGCACATAATCACGACCCACGCGCACGCCACACACGGGACAGGAACCCTCCAAAGTCTCTAAATATCTCTCCGCCCCCGGACAGGGTAAAATAATGCAAATTGCTTCCGTAGCGCACCGGCCTGGCAGGCCTCTCTCCCAAACCCGGGGTAGGCCGGAGAGGAGAGCCGAGGATGAAAGGAAGCCATTTCGCGGCGCTCTCATCGGCCCCTGCGTTCTTCACTTAACGAACGAATGCAGATGAACACAGAGTGGGGGGAAATGGATGCTCTTCAGGAAGCAAAATCCCGTTTCTCCGCCTACAGCACAGAGACTGTAATGGTGCTGATGAGCAGGGACATTACCTCTGTGTTAAAGGTATACCAGCAACCCTGTGAAGAGAAGGGTTTTTTTGGAATGTTCTGAATTTAAAAATTCAAAGTCGGTGTTCTAGAAGCCATCTGTAGAGCTTTCAGTTACCAGCAGTGACTGTGACATCAGCATCAGAATGCTCAGTTACCAGTATTGATTGTGACATCAGCATTAGAATGTTCCGTTGCCCGTAGTGACATACATCAGCATTAGAACGTTCAGTTAAGAACATTCTACTCATGCTTTTGTGACCTCATAGCTTGGAAGGGTTAGAGATGACTGTGTCAGCACTCTGGGGATGGCATGGTTAGCCAGCATTAATAATGTTGGACAGGCAGAGTCTCCAGTGTAAAGGTGTTGGAGCGCAGGTCTGCATCACCACTGATCACACGCTGCAGGTGGCTGCAGGCTGAAGCCTTTCAACACTGCCAGTCACTCCGGATAAAAGGAAAGCGGAGTGAAAAGTAGTTTAATGTAAAAACGGGCGTAGGGTTCGAGCGCACGCACGCGGGGAATAAAGAAATCAAACGCAGAGAGAAAGTGGAGCGGGAGGCTGCCTGGCAGCAGATCTGAAAAGGCAGCACGATACACAGAGAGCGAGAGGGCGGGGACGAAGCGTCTCCTTTGATGGGGCACCGGAGGGAGAGGCGGTCCGCCGGCTTCTTCAGCCAATGGGAGCGGACGAGGGGGGAGAACGCGGCGCGGCGGGCGTTAGCACGTTAGCACGTCCCGTCAGTCAGAGGGAATTAATGAGCGCCACCTGGGGAGCGGCAGATCCACGCGGCGAGCTCTCCGAAAGGTCAGCGGAGAGGAGGAGGCGTGCTCGCGTGTTAGATTACAGATGTAAGAGGCCCTGGGGGGCCAGGACTGGGGGGGGGGGGATCAGTGCTAATACTGCAAAACCCTAAAATTCACCTGCTATTGATCGCTCTGTTTTAATATTTGTAGGACTGTCTCTAATGTCTGTAACTGCACACTTGTTAGTAAAGGAGGACTCTTCCTCTGTGGTTTGTCGAGACGAGATAAAAGGTTGACAGTTGAATGAAATTCAAAAACGAAAGTTAGACAGCGATGTGCTGCCCTGCATCTGTGTGTGAGCCTGAAATGCAGAGCCAAAGGAAACCTCATTTAGCTAAAGAACTGCCTCGCCTCACCTCGCCCCCCCCCCCCACCCCCCCACCCCCCCACCCCTCGCCAAATTAATGGCAGCAAACCCAAGAGCAGCGTGGAGCTCCAGACTCTCAAGCAGCTGTGAAGCCGAACGCGGCCACCATCAGAGCTGGAGTGCGTGAGGAGAGCCGGCAGTCATGGAAACAGGTGAACACAGAGGACTCCCTTTCTTTCTTCCGCTCCGTTCAGGGAGGGGGTTCACCTCTCGCTCAGCTCCCCCCCCCCCTCAGGGAGTTAGCGGTAATGCCAGGGGGACTCGGAGGGCGTGTGAGGTGAGCCTGGTGCAGTTGTCGGTCATGTGACAGGGTCATGTGACAGCCCATTAGCAGCGGTAGGTACATTTGCCTCCTCCAAGCCACACCCTTCCTGTTCCATTCACCATATTGCGGTAGAGTCAAATAATGTTTTTTTTTAATGGTGCCCCCCCCCCCCCCCCCCGAATCTGCAGTTGTCCCGTTTCAGTTACCACAGTACGGCAAGGTCAATAAACGGCGGCTTTCTCAAAGCCGCAACTGAATTACCGCTGCACTGGTAAAGCTTTAAAAACAAATGTTAAAAAACCCGCCCAGCTGGAAGCCGCGATCGTCCTCCGTTTGGAGTGTCTGCTGCGGTAGAGTAACAGCACCCGCCCCTCCCCAAAAAGGAGGCCCCCCTTTCAGAGTGGCACTGTCCGCTGATCCGGAGGAAGCCAGAGCGCCAGGATTAGCAAGCGGGGGCGAGGCTGTGCCAGCCTGTTTTTAGCCTGGCCCGTTTGGGCACAGCGTGCCCCAGCACATCCCACCCACACCCCCACCCCCACCCCCCAGTAATGCCTCTGTTCTGGAGCCAGCTCCCTCCCCCTCCACCACCCCCTCTTCACTCCCACCTTCCCTCACCCCCCCCCCATGCTTAACTATCAGGGCCAGAAGCGCAGTGTAAGAGGCAGGGAGCTGGTACTGTAACTCAAGAGGTTGCTGGTTCAATTCCCAGACGGGGCACTGCGATTGGACCCTCGAGGCATGACAGTCAGCTCTGATTGCTTCAGTGAAATACCCAGCTGTGCAAATGAAGTGCGCATTAAGTGACCAGAGCTTCCGGTGAATGCTGAAATGCAGAGATAATTAAAGCAGGTGGAGCTCCTCACTGTTCGTGCCAGGCCGAGCACACCTTGGTGCCCAGACGGAATGCCCGCATCCCTGGTGACAGAGACGGGCAGCATTTCAAAGACATCATTTCTGAAAAAACTGCATGTATTTGCATGAGTATGTACCTTTCACACACAACCTGGGCAGAAGCCTCTATACTTCATATGCTTTGTTTAAGGTTCCTTTCCAAGTCATTGTTCCACTTGCAAAGCAACCCATGCCTCCACCACTTGAATTGCATTTAATAACTAAAGAAGCGCCAACACATCGTTTCTTACCTTGGCCTCCATGGACCGAGCACAAGCATACTGTAATAGCCTATTGAATGGGACCATGACCCTGAAAAGGGAAGATCACTACAACTCCCACAATGCCGAACGTAAATGGTAAATGGTAAATGGACTGCATTTATATAGCGCTTTTATCCAAAGCGCTTTACAATTGATGCCTCTCATTCGCCAGAGCAGTTAGGGGTTAGGTGTCTTGCTCAAGGACACTTCGACATGCCCAGGGCGGGGTTTGAACCGGCAACCCTCCGACTGCCAGACAATCGGTCTTACCTCCTGAGCTATTTCGCCCCCATTAGCAAGAACGTGGCTCGAGCCGTCCAATCAGAGGGGAGAATCAGCTGCTCCTCACCGATCGAAGCAGCGCATTTGAAACCGCGCGCGGCCCCCAGGTGGGTTAAAGATCGGCGAGCTTCTAACTTCAGGAGACCGCGCTCCGCCCTGCCGGTCGCCGTGGGAACGAGAGACGGACCAACGGGCCGCTGCGGAAGGCTGCATCACCGTGGTGACAGCTGACAGCGGAGACGGAAAATTCCCCAGATGAGCCCCCCCTCCTCGCTCTCTCCAAAGGCTGCGTTAAAAAGGACACCTGCTGGCAGCCAAACGCGCCCCACATTAACACCACGACCTGCAGACCAGACTGCTGCTTTGTGATGCTCCTCCAGGAATCGCGTTTATTTTGGTAAATTGGCGCTTTGGAAGATCACGCCCCCGCAGTACACAGCACATCACAGACGGGACCCACCTCCACCCCTCCCAGCGGCTTTAAATAGGATCCCACAGACTCTTGAGTGTGCGCTGCAGGAGGAACACAAAACACATCTACTGTACAGCTTCTCCCTGCCCCCACACAAGCATCCACACACACACACACGTGCGTGCGCACACACACACACACACACACATTCACACACACACACATGCACACACGTACGTGCGTGCGCACACACACACACACACACAAACTCACACACACACACACATTCACACACACACGCACGCACACACACACGCACATACGCACACACACACACAGACACACACACGCACCCAGACACACACACCCACACACACACAGACACACACAGACACACACACACAGACACACACACAGACACACACAGACAGACAGACACACACACACACACACACACACACACACACACACACACACAGACACAGACACAGACACACACACACACACGCACACACCTCAGCTCCGCGGCTCCTCTCCCTGAACCTCACACAGGTGTGACGCTAACCTCAGGTGACAGTCACCTCCGGCAGTCCCGCGGTTCCTTCCCACTGTCCCTCTAATGAGCCCGTCACTCACCCTCCCCCCCCCCGCCCCCGCCATCGAAAAGTCACGCCTTTAGGGTCACGCAGTGCAAATACACTGCCGCAGCGGCGTCAGGTCATCTGAGACTTCAGGTGTGACCATGTGACTGAGCCTTCGGGTGTGACCATGTGACTGAGCCTTCGGGTGTGACCATGTGACTGAGCCTTCGGGTGTGACCATGTGATTCAGCCTTCAGGTGTGACCATGTGACTGAGCCTTCGGGTGTGACCATGTGACTGAGCCGTCGGGTGTGACCATGTGACTGAGCCGTCGGGTGTGACCATGTGACTGAGCCTTCGGGTGTGACCATGTGACTGAGCCTTCGGGTGTGACCATGTGACTGAGCCTTCGGGTGTGACCATGTGACTGAGCCTTCGGGTGTGACCATGTGACTCAGCCTTCGGGTGTGACCATGTGACTCAGCCTTCGGGTGTGAACATGTGACTGAGCCTACGGGTGTGACCATGTGACTGAGCCTTCGGGTGTGACCATGTGACTCAGCCTTCGGGTGTGACCATGTGACTCAGCCTTCGGGTGTGACCATGTGACTGAGCCTTCGGGTGTGACCATGTGACTGAGCCTTCGGGTGTGACCATGTGACTGAGCCTTCGGGTGCGACCATGTGACTCAGCCTTCGGGTGTGACCATGTGACTGAGCCTTCGGGTGTGACCATGTGACTGAGCCTTCGGGTGTGACCATGTGACTGAGCCTTCGGGTGTGACCATGTGACTGAGCCTTCGGGTGTGACCATGTGACTGAGCCTTCGGGTGTGACCATGTGACTGAGCCTTTTGGTGTGACCATGTGACCGATCCTTTAGAGGGACAGCAGCCATCCAGGACAAAGACGGACATGAAATCAAGCTCTGCGCAAACACGCTATGGGATAGACTTTGCTTTTTCAGTCTATCTCAAAATCTTGTGAAAAAATGAATCTAACCAGGCTGCTCATAATCTTACAGCACTGTGAGCCTGACCAGGCTGCTCATAACCTTACAGCACTATGAGCCTGACCAGGCCGCTCATAACCTTACAGCACTATGAGCCTGACCAGGCTGCTCATAACCCTACAGCACTATGAGCCTGACCAGGCTGCTCATAACCTTACAGCACTATGAGCCTAACCAGGCTGCTCATAACCTTACAGCACTATGAGCCTGACCAGGCTGCTCATAACCTTACAGCACTGTGAGCCTGACCAGGCTGCTCATAACCTTACAGCACTATGAGCCTGACCAGGCTGCTCATAACCCTACAGCACCATGAGCCTGACCAGGCTGCTCATAACCTTACAGCACTATGAGCCTGACCAGGCCGCTCATAACCTTACAGCACTATGAGCCTGACCAGGCTGCTCATAACCTTACAGCACTATGAGCCTGACCAGGCCACTCATAACCTTACAGCACTATGAGCCTGACCAGGCTGCTCATAACCTTACAACACTATGAGCCTGACCAGGCTGCTCATAGCCTTATAGCACTATGAGCCTGACCAGGCCACTCATAACCTTACAGCACTATGAGCCTGACCAGGCTGCTCATAACCTTACAGCACTATGAGCCTGACCAGGCTGCTCTCATAACCCTACAGAACTGTGTGCCTGACCAGGCTGCTCATAACCTTACAGCACTATGAGCTTGACTAGGCTGCTCATAACCTTACAGCACTATGAGCCTGACCAGGCTGCTCATAACCTTACAGCACTATGAGCCTGACCAGGCTGCTCATAACCTTACAGCACTATGAGCTTGACTAGGCTGCTCATAACCTTACAGCACTATGAGCCTGACCAGGCCGCTCATACCCTTACAGCACAATGAGCCTGACCAGGTTGATGTGAAATTATCCATCTAGCTTTCAGGAACACTGTCCTAATAAACCAACAGTCAGCTGCTACTTCTGCTGAGTCATGATCTTGCGTAGGTAGAGCTGTGATTGTAGGCAGTGAGTTAAGCCAACGCAACAACTGACCTGTAACTCAACACTGGCTATCCCGCTCGCAAGAACCGATCAGATTACCAGGAAACCAATCCGACAGACTGTTCACTTCCCCTTTACAGAGGCTGTAGAGAGAGTACCTCGGGTGGAGGCAGTTTGGGTCGGGGATATATCAGTGCTTGGTTTGCCCCGGACTTGGGGGGCAGTTTGGGGGTGTATCCTCATTCCGTTCGCCCCGGGATGCAGGGCAAACTACACCTCGTTTTTATTCCATCACCAACCACATTTTATGTGCCCGCTTGTGCATGTGTGTTATTTGGGTGATGCGCATTTATACTTAATGATCACGGTTGGTCACTGATGTCCCATTAGTCAAAAACATCTTAGCATCGTCCTTTTTTTCTTAGGAGACCACAGCTCATTTTTTATTTTTTGAAAACTCAACACTGTTTATGTTGACTGCGTGTCCTGAGAGAGCACCCTAAAAATGCCTCTCTCTGAAGAACAGACGCACGCACCGATCGCCCAGAGACCCATGAGGAGAGAGAGAGAGAACAGGCTGACATAATTAAGTCTATTGTGTTCCACACTAGAAGTGATAATTGCTCTTCTCTAAGCCAACCTAAAATAGCCCCATCAGCTAGACCTCAGAACTGCACAGTCAGATACACAGCTCAGAGGCAGGCTTCTCTACCCGAGAATGACCTGTGTTAGACCATGCAGACACACAGCTCAGAGGAAGGCATCTCTACCGGAGAATGACCTGTGTTAGACTGTGCTAGACTATACAGACGCACAGCTCAAAGGCAGGCATCTCTACCTGAGCATGCCCTCTGTTAGACTGTGCCAACCTGAAGGGAGGCATCTCTTTTCACCACTCTGAGCAATGTGTCTATGTGTGTGGGTGTGTGTGTGTTGTGTGTGTGTGTGCCTGTTGTGCGTGCGTGCGTGCGTGCGTGAGTGTGTGTGTGTGTGTGTGTGTGTGTGTGTGTGTGTGTGTGTGTGTGTGTGTGTGTGTGTGCGTGCGAGTGAGTGTGTGTGTGTGTGTGTGTGTGTGTGTGTGTGTGTGTGTGTGTGCGTGTGTGTGTGTAACCAATGGAGGCACACGAATCAAAGCAGAAAGGATTTGACCCCCCCCCCCCCACCCTGAGCTGTTTGGGGAATGGGGGTCCCCCTTATTGAGCCTGCACCTCCCCAGTTTTACTCCTCTGAGCAGCCAGCAGTTCTCCTGGGGGGGTTGGGGGGGGCGACAGAGAGGTGAGGAGAAGTCCTCCCCAAAGAAAGACCGACCGACCGGCCGTCGCCACGGCGACGTGGTAAACACAGGCGCCCAGCCTGACTGACCTTTCCCCGCCGGCGCCTTCTCGCCCACGTGCGCCGCTTCCTCCGAAAAAAAACTGCCATTCGAGAAACGGAGGGGCCCGGAATAAAGGCCGGCGCCCCGCCCCGCCCGCCCTGCCCCGCAGCGAGGGGGACGTGTCAGCACACCCACCCCCCGCGTTAGAGTAATAGCGAGAGCGAAGCGGACGGGCCGCGTCTGAGTCACGTTTACGAGCCGCTTGCAGCTCAGCCTCACAGCGCTGTACTCTGCGGGGGGGAGGGAAAAGAACACCACACTCGCCCCCGCCCCCACCTCCACCCCCACCCCTACACCCTCGCCCCCGCCCCCACCTCCACCCCCACACCCTCGCCCCCACCTCCACCCCCACACCCTCGCCCCCCCCACTCTGCAGCCCAGTGCCCACCTGGGAGGGTTCATTAACACCGCCTCCCTCTCTCTCTCTCCATCCCTCTCTCTCTCTCTCTTGTGTCCCTGTGTGAGAGCCATGCTGCTGAGGTGGAGTGAGTAATGCAGGCTGTGGGAGATCAGTGACTCACAAAACGAGAGAGAGAGAGAGAGAGAGAGAGACAGAGAGAGAGGGAGAGAGACAGAGAGAGAGAGGGAGAGACAGAGAGAGAGATCCACACTGCCACCTGCTTTAACCCTACAGTCTGCAGCTGCTAACAACCACATCAGATGGGATAGAGAGAGAGAGAGGAAGAGAGAAAAAAGAGGGAGGGAGGGGGGAAGGAGTGAAGGGATCAGGAGGGGAAGAGAGAAGTTAGGAGGGAGGGAGAGAAAGGGAAGAAAAACAGAAAGGGAGGGAAGGAAGGAGGGAAACTCTGGAGCAGTTGTGCAGTCATTCCGTGTGAAAATTACCGAAACTCAAAGGAAAAGAAGTCCTCTCATTTGACACGTGGCGTTTTATTTGTATTTATTTATTTTTTGTAAAGTCTCAGTAGTCAGCTTCAGCCAAAACTTTCACATCAGTACCTGAGAAACACAGAATCACCTGGGAGGAGAGCTAACAGGGGCTCAGGTGAGATTAGATTACAGAGCTGGATTAAGTACGGTGTGGGGGGGGGGGGGGGGGGGGGGGGGGAACAGAATCACAGAGAGCTAACCCCCCCCCCCTTCCACATCAGTCACCCACAGAAATCTTAATGCTTTGATTTATACTGCAAAATAAATAAATAAATAAGTGGTGATGCTAGCACTGCTGTTTGTAGCTGACAGGATTGATTTTCTCAGATAATGTTTGGCCAGAGATAAGCTGTATGAAGAGGCACTTACTGTTGCTGGAGAAGAAAGACTAACGAAGCTCATTCACAAGCATTCACCTCTTATAACAAAAATATCTGCAGGTAGATTCTGATTTATGAGAAATAGGCTACTTTACCTCATCAGCCCAATCCACCGACAGATAAACAATTTTGTTACAATGTTCTATCAAAGTTCTTTAAATGAACATTTATCACAATTTTTTCTACTGTCCATTCTGGAAAAGGTTCCAATCAATCTTTTTTAACGGCATGAAAAATGCATGCTGAGCACATTCTACAGAAAGAACCCGTCGCATGAACAGGGGAAAGTCAAATCCAACGTTCAAAGCAGAAATAAATCACATCCCTTCACCAGTAGGGCGATGCAGACGGTGTACAAACATAACAGTGCCTCCAGGGTCTGACCCCAAACCCACCCGGGTACAGCTGCAGCCCAGTCCAGGCCTAACTGCTCTGGGATCTACACCCTCCCCTAACAGGGCTGCTCTGGGATCTACACCCTCCCCTAACATAGCTGCTCTAAAACAGCTCCTGATCAGGGCTGCTCTGGGATCTACACCCTCCCCTAACACAGCTGCTCTAAAACAGCTCCTGATCAGGGCTGCTCTGGGATCTACACCCTCCCCTAACAGGGCTGCTCTGGGATCTACACCCTCCCCTAACATAGCTGCTCTAAAACAGCTCCTGATCAGGGCTGCTCTGGGATCTACACCCTCCCCTAACACAGCTGCTCTAAAACAGCTCCTGATCAGGGCTGCTCTGGGATCTACACCCTCTCCTAACAGGGCTGCTCTGGGATCTACACCCTCCCCTAACACAGCTGCTCTAAAACAGCTCCTGATCAGGGCTGCTCTGGGATCTACACCCTCCCCTAACAGGGCTGCTCTGGGATCTACACCCTCCCCTAACATAGCTGCTCTAAAACAGCTCCTGATCAGGGCTGCTCTGGGATCTACACCCTCCCCTAACACAGCTGCTCTAAAACAGCTCTGAACATTGCTGCTCTGGGATCTACACCCTCCCCTAACACAGCTGCTCTAAATCAGCTCCTGATCAGGGCTGCTCTGGGATCTACACCCTCCCCTAACAGGGCTGCTCGGCGAACTAAGACCTCGCCTCCAACATCTCCCCAACTCTCCGCCGTTCAGAAATAGGCCCAGAAAAGACCCTTAACGTGCAGGACGCAGGTAAGCCCCTTACAGATTAAAGGTTGAGACAGGCACGGCAGACCTTCAGCCTCCAGAGCGCCGTCCGGTGGACGGGTCAGAAGAGACGGCGCAACGAAAGGCGGACGTCGTTTCGCGGCTGCGAGTCACCACATCACCCAGAGTTCAGACGCGGGACAGAGCGATGCACGCGGCCAGCTGAGGATCCAGCACCGGGGGGCTGTCTCCGCCCTGCTGGGGGGATAGACCCCAAGCCCCCTGCACCCTGTCCTGAGTGGGTCATCCCTCTCTCTTTCTCAACCTTCCTCTCTCACTTTCTCACCCCCCATGTCTCTATCTCCCTCTCTGTCTTTCTTAGTCCCTCCCGCTGCCCTCCTCTCTCTCTCCACCTCTCCCTGTCTCTCGCTCTCTACGTCTCTCACTCTCTCCCCACACCCCTCTGTCTCTCTCTCTTTCTCACTCATCTCTCTCCCTTTCTCCCCGTATCTTTCTCAATCTGTCTCTCACTCTCTGTCCATCACCGTCTCTCTCTTATCTCTGTCTCTCACTCTGTCTTTCATTCCCCCCCTCCATAAAGACCAAGCGTGCCCCCCTCCCCTCCCACCCTGTCCTCTCCCAGCAGAAGTGCAGTGTGATTCAGATGATTCGTTTATAAATAACTTTTTCATATTGAGTTCTGTGCAGCGGGCACACAGGTGTAAATTAGAGTTGGAGGTACACTCTGCACTGATACCAGGAGACACTTTTGTATTTAATTTGTTTTGGTTATTTTTTATTTCATTTTTTTTTTTGCAGAGAGAGCTGTCACTCTATGGAACAGTCTGCCAAGGTCTTGGATTATTTGACGCAGAGGCCCTTGGGTTCCTAACGGACAACAGTGACGGATGCAAATTCAATTATGCTTTGTTGGCATGATGACACATACTTATAGACAGCGTCTCTCATTTAACTGATTTGAATCTGCAATCTGCACTTCTAACCCATGAGACTGGCACAGGAACTTTCTGGAGGGGAGGCGAGGTGGAGGGCTCGGATCGAGACGCAGGTCACACGGTCACTGATCCGGTCTCATCCCGAACTCCGCGCTCCGTTTGAAACTCTTATCCTGGGAATCCTAACAACAGGAGGCAGCTCTCCCAAAGCATGCTGGGAATCCTAACGACAGGACGCAGCTCTCTCAAAGCAAGGCTGGGAATCCTAACAACAGGAGGCAGCTCTCCCAAAGCATGCTGGGAATCTTAACGACAGGAGGCAGCTCTCCCAAAGCATGCTGGGAAACCTAACAACAGGACGCAGCTCTCCCAAAGCATGCTGGGAATCCTAACGAAAGGAGGCAGTTCTCCCAAAGCGTGCTGGGAAAGCTAACAGCAGAAGAAAGCTTCCCCAATGCATGCTGGGAAACCTAACGACAGGATGCAGCCCGTTTCCATGGCGCCCTCCCCCATGCGTTATTCGGAATGAAAGGCGACACCCGCGGCAGCTCCAGGGCAAAAAACGCAGCGATCAAATCGCCATCGTCGCGGACACGTATGACAGGAGGGCGTGAAGCGTGTGTGTGTCTGAAGCGTGTGTGAGACCGTAGCGCTGGGCTCTGAGGACACACTCCACAGGCTCTGTGATCCACTCCCCCGAAGGCTAAGTGACTGAGGGAAACACAGGAGACACAGAGCAGCATCGGGGGCATCAGCTGGACTCCTCCAGGTTAGACTCCCGCCTTCAGGGGAAAAAGCCCTTTTATTTCCCCCATCACTGACCCCCATGACAGGGTGCTGGAGATACTGAGAACACACCTACCTGTGCTCCTACCTGCACATTTACCTGCACACCGGAGAGCATGTCGACCTGCGCACCTGAGAGCATGTCTACCTGCACACCTGAGAGCACGTCTACCTGCACACCTGCCTGCATGTCTACCTGCGCACCTGAGAGCACGTCTACCTGCACACCGGAGAGCATGTCTACCTGCGCACCTGAGAGCACGTCTACCTGCACACCGGAGAGCACGTCTACCTGCACACCTGCCTGCATTTCTACCTGCACACCTGCCTGCATGTCTACCTGCGCACCTGAGAGCACGTCTACCTGCGCACCTGCCTGCATGTCTACCTGCGCACCTGAGAGCACGTCTACCTGCACACCTGAGAGCACGTCTACCTGCACACCTGCCTGCATGTCTACCTGCGCACCTGAGAGCACGTCTACCTGCACACCTGAGAGCATGTCTACCTGCACACCTGAGAGCACGTCTACCTGCACACCGGAGAGCACGTCTACCTGCACACCTGAGAGCACGTCTACCTGCACACCTGCCTGCATGTCTACCTGCGCACCTGAGAGCACGTCTACCTGCACACCGGAGAGCACGTCTACCTGCACACCTGAGAGCATGTCTACCTGCACACCTGAGAGCACGTCTACCTGCACACCTGAGAGCACGTCTACCTGCACACCTGCCTGCATGTCTACCTGCGCACCTGAGAGCACGTCTACCTGCACACCTGAGAGCACGTCTACCTGCACACCGGAGAGCGCGTCTACCTGCACACCTGAGAGCACGTCTACCTGCACACCTGAGAGCATGTCCACCTGCGCACCTGAGAGCGCGTCTACCTGCACACCTGAGAGCACGTCTACCTGCACACCTGAGAGCATGTCTACCTGCACACCTGAGAGCACGTCTACCTGCACACCTGAGAGCATGTCTACCTGCACACCTGAGAGCACGTCTACCTGCACACCTGAGAGCACGTCTACCTGCGCACCTGAGAGCACGTCTACCTGCACACCGGAGAACACACCTGAGAGCATGTCTACCTGCACACTTTTTTTTTAATGAAATACAGAAAAAATGTACAAAACAGCAAAGACCATATTGCTGGTTGACCTAAATGAGATTTTGTGTCCATCCCAGCATCAAGCAAGAGACCCGATAATTTCTCACAACTCGTTTTGCGAGACCATCACCAGCCGGGCGAAAAATAGGCCCGAGGTCCCCTGCGGCAGACAAGACTCACACTGACGAATTGCTGTAATATAGAGCATTCCAAAAAAACTCAGATGAAAATATTTTTCTTATTGTTTTTCCAAAACATGAAGAGGAAATGTAGGGGGAGGCCGTGTGGGGCACAGGGTATGGGGGGTGGCCAACTGCCAAACCCAACTGCCATTTCCCCCGTGTGGCCGAGATTTCGATTACCCCCCCTTAGCGCTTTCTGTGATGCGATTCCATCTCTCTGCTTTACTCCTGTCTGAACAAAGCGGGGGGGGGGGGGAAAGGGAAGCAGACTGTCTGTTATCGTTAAAAAATATATATTTAAAATGTTGAAAACAATTTAATATTTTAGCAAAATCGCTTTAATATTTTATTCAACAGCAATGTGTAAATAAAACATGAGGCGTTCCAGATGGGAGATTTTAAAATTAAATATTTACAATTAATACGGACGGAGCAGTCGTTTATTCGGACGTCCTAAATTCTTCATCGGTGATTAAAACGCCGACGAGCTGTGAATTCTGGGAAACTCACCTGAGCTCATGAGACAGACTGTCCTGTGTAATGCAGTCATAATAAACGCCTGAGGCAGATTAGGCACTGACATGCAGCTGGACTCTGATGAGCAGACTGTTCTGGTGGTGTCACTGTTCTAAAGTGTGGTGAGCGTTCTGGCACAAAATGGCTGCCGTGCATCACCCAGGTGGGTGCCACACATTGGTGGTGGGTGCCACACATTGGTGGTGGGCGCTACACAATGTTGGTGGGTGCTACAGCCTGGTGGTAGTTTCCACACCTTGATGATGGGTGCCACACATTGGTGGTGGGCGCTACACAATGTTGGTGGGTGCTACAGCTTGGTGGTAGTTTCCACACCTTGGTGGCGGGCGCTACACATTGGTGGCGGGCGCTACACAATGTTGGTGGGTGCTACAGCTTGGTGGTAGTTTCCACACCTTGGTGGTGGGTGCCACACATTCGTGGTGGGCGCTACACATTGGTAGCAGGTGAGGTGAGTTCCCACTCATCACTGTAAAGCACTTTGAGAGTTCTATGGAAAAGTGCTATGTAAATGCAATGATTCATTCATTCATTCATTCATTCATTCATTCATTCATGGGAACAGCTGAATGCCGGGACTGGGACAGTGGCCGACTGTCACTGGACGGTTCTGGCTCCAGAAGAGGCTCCCAGAGGCTTCTCCATCAGTCAGTCAGAACCTTTATTTAAATTCTCGGAGGTACAATTGAGGGCCAGGCCCTCATTTTCAATTGCAGGGGTGAGTCAGCTCGCTTCGCTTGGCACTTTTTCTGTCACTCATTAATCACCCAACGGCTTAATCTGCCGCTATTAGCAAAAACAACCAAAATGGCAGGAAAATGCCCCCGAAAACCAAAAGCGCGTTTAACAATGAAAGGACCAGCGCGCCATTCGAACATATTGCCAAATCATCAAATTTTGCAATCCATCCCAAGCGATAATGTCAGGGGGACGAGGAAAGGAGGAGGGAAATGAATCGAAGGACGTCGACGCCCGGGAGACAGCGCCGTTAAAAG
This sequence comes from Anguilla anguilla, assembly GCF_013347855.1. NCBI lineage: Eukaryota > Metazoa > Chordata > Actinopteri > Anguilliformes > Anguillidae > Anguilla > Anguilla anguilla. The sequence goes on along the minus strand of NC_049204.1, from coordinate 4,599,299 downwards.
ATTTGCTCTGGCCAGCGCTCGACGCTCCTTGGCGCGCACTGACCCGTCCCACTTACAATCAGCAAACAATACTGCGCATTTTATAATACCTCCCACCCGTTATTCAGTACATCACCTCCGAGTGTGTGTGTGTGTGTGCGTGCCAAAAATACAGGCTTTGTGGGGACACTGCCAGATCTAATCTCAAATTCACTTTGGAGTCTTTTGATTTTGTCATTGTTTAATTACACAGAGGACTAAGGGATGGAGAACGATCTCCTCTTGATTTTTTTGGTGTCGGGAGAAGGTCAGGAATCAAACAGAAATCAATCGACACTTTTAATTGTGTTTCCAGTGTCCCCTGAGGTGAGCCTCAACCAGGAAGGACAAGAGCCAGGCTTGTCAGTCATTCATCCCAGGAGAACAAAACCCACAGGCCCGCACTGGAGACTCTCAACGGAGCGAAACGAGTACGCGTTAGCAATGCTAACGCAGAGCAGGGATCCTCATCTCGAATCAGGTTTTCCTCTGTCCATGGGCTACAGGCTCGACTGATCCCACATCAGTGTCCGCATTCACAAAGCATCTCACAGAGCATATCACGCACACGTTCTCCACACCCAATTACAGCTGTTCACCGAAAATAGAACTCCTGTAGCCCCGCCCACCTCACTACAGCCACACCCCCCAAAACAAAAAAAACAACCAATCACTTGCACAGGAGTTTTATTAGTGCACTCGACTGCCTGTAAATGTTTACTATCAGACCATGTCTACCTTTGTTTGCAGCCTTATGTCCAACCCGATTGAAGTAGACTAAGCAAGTAGGCCTATATGTTTACCACATTAAAGCACATGCCACAATGACTCAAAGGTTTAACAACTGCCACAACCAACAGGGTGCGATATTCTGCGATAGATGAGAAATATGGTCACAAACATACGAAATGTAGAACTTTTCTTCATAGAAACGCAGCGGCGCTAACCAAAACCGGCGCTGCCGTATGAAATTCAGCACAATCGCGGCAACGCGAGCATTACAGCATTTTAACGCTGCGGATTTATCACCATGGCGACACGCAGCTGAAACAACCTGCTGGGTCTGCACAATCCGCCCCTTCTTTGGCAGAAGGGGGACTTCCCCAAATCCCAGCCGGGCCAGACGCAGCGCTACAATCTGGACCCTAAAGCAGAGAGAGCGCAGTGGTGTGTATGGTGTATGTGTGTTCAATGTGATTACTTTTTTTTCCCTGAGGTCAGAACACCAGTATGCAGCGGGCCTCAGTACAGCTATCTCTCCTTCTCTCTCTCGCATACACACGTACAGTACACACACAGATACAGCATACACACACACACACACACACACACACAGATACAGCATACACACACACACACACACTCACACACAGTACACACACAGATACAGCATACACACACACACACACACACACACACACACACACCCCCACATACAGTACACACACACATACACACACACAGTACACACACAGATACAGCATATACACACACACAGTACACACACACCCACATACAGTACACACACACACACACAGTACACACACAGATACAGCATATACACACACACAGTACACACACACCCACATACAGTACACACACAGATACAGCATACACACACACACAGTACACACACACCCACATACAGTACACACACACATACATACAGCACACACACAGATACAGCATACACACACACACAGTACACACACACTCACACATACACACACACATAAACAAACACACACACACAAACACACACTCACACACACACACACACACACACAGAGCAGCTGTCCTGCTTTTACATGTCATTGCCCTCCGATCAGAGCATCTTCACATGCCATTTCTGCAACACAAGTAAAGGTCACAGAGGGAACCGGATTGAACCAGTCACATTCGAGAACTCACACACGTTCTAAAAATGAACACTTTCATGATTCAAAGATGCATAGTACTGCAAAGCAAAAAACAACCAATCAGTAGAAGGGATTTACAGACACACACACACACACACACACAGAGGCAAACAGACACACACACACAACTATATGTGCACAAGAACTACTTCTAAAGTGCACGCAAAAAGTGTCAGGCAAGAAGCAGTAAAGTGCCGAGTTGTTACTGTGCGAGTGTAATTAAGACATCATGTTAAGTGTCTGCCTGGCGTAAGGGGGAGTTTACAGCAGAACCTAGCGCTATATGTAGCATAGTGATCAACCCAGGCTACATTCTCACAGTTAGGGACAGATAAGTTTTATGAGGCAAGACACACAGAGCACACATACACACACACAACACATAGACGGCACACACACACAGAGCGTGCATACACATACACAGACACACACACACACAAGACACACACAGATGGCACACACACACAGAGCGTGCATACACACACACACACACACACACACACACAGATGGCACACACACACAGAGCATGCACGCACACACACACACAGAGCACACCCACACACACAGATGTCACACACACACAGCGTGCACACACACACACAGATGGCGCACACACACACACACAGAGCACACACACACACACACTCATCACATACACAGAGCACACACACAGACAGAGAGATCACACACATACACACACACACACACACACAACCCAAAAAAACATTCACTTTAACTTCCCATAACCCAGCCACATGCAGCTGTATTCCAACACTCCGGTAGAAACAGAGCAGTAAATATGTCACACACAAAACGCGAGAAATCAACTGTGTGTGACATTTAGTTAAAAACCATACCAAGGGTGCTGATATGATCCTCCCCATGATAACTGTTCTGCACAAGTATCCCATGATTCACAGGGCCACCTCTCAGGGATTGGCTGCGTATCTCCAACAAAGACACGCAATGAGTCAGACCTTCCCACAGACATACCTTACTGTTCAAACTCACTGGCGTCATCAGAACAATCCCACCAACTTACCCAGAGCAAGCTGCCCAACTCAGCTCAGCAGCCAAAGCCCTTTCTGATAACCCAACACCGCTCAACGCTGAACCGGGAAAAGGCTTTTTTTTTTTTTTTTTTTCCCCCCGCCAGAAGTCCAGCTTTAAGACGGACACGGTTCCTGCGCTTCATTAAAACTCACGGGTTACGTAAGGAGCTTAACAGTCAGCTCCGAATGAAAGCTCTAAATGCCGAAACAGGGGTGTGGGGGGTTCTACCACTGAAGCGGGACGACGCGCAGTCCGCTCTTAATCTGGGGGAACGCGTCTCAACTCTCAAGGGAGCGTCTGAAAACACATTCCGAAGCGTTCACTGTTTCAGAATGCATTTTGGGCCACTGCTCTGCTTTTGATGGGGGGGGGGGGCGGTGGGGATGGGGGCATGGACCCAATTTCAACTTCCCACAGGACGATAACGTTATTTGCATCATAAGGGCATTGCTTACCCCCAATAAAGTGGACAGAAACAATCATTTCAGTGCTACATTTGTGCGTGTGTACGTGTGCGTGCGTCCATGCACGTATAAGTGAAGGGGGATGTACATGTGTGTGCGCATGTATGTGTGGGGATTGTGTGCTTGTGTGCGTGTGTGTGTGTGTGTGCGCGCTGGCATACATGTGGGGGGCGTATGCGTGTGTGCGCATGTGTGTGTGTGGGGTTGGGAGAGTGTGCGGGTGTGTGTGCGTTAGCATACGTGTGGGGGATGTATGCGTTTGTGCGCATGTGTGTGTGGGGGGGGGAGAGTGTGCGCGTGTGTGGCTGTGGGTGTGCATATGCATACGTGTGGGGGGATGTATGCGTGTGTGCGCATGTGTGTGTGGGGGGGGGGGAGAGTGTGCGCGTGTGTCCCCCATACCTTCCACGTTTCAAAATGACTTGTGGAAGATGGTTCCACTCGCGAGTGAGTCACAAAGAACAAGAGCAAAATGCCAAAAGGTAAAAAACTGCTGGGCCAGACCACCAACTGATTCCTACTGCTTATCAGAGATGGTGAGTGCGGACAAAGATACCCAACACATAAGGACACTCAACTCCATTACAGCAAGCTAAATCACTCTAGGTTTTGGGCAGTACCAGCGTCATTGAACGTGAACCCCAATAGAGTCAGAAAAGTGCAGAATAACCCCCCAAAAAAAGCACTGAATAACTATGGAAATTAATGATTACTTGTGAAAGCTACAACGTACCAATGATTCTCTAACCTTCAGGAAGTGACATTTCAAATAAAAGCCACTAAAGACATAAAACCTTTCAACCCATCAATATACAGTGAAGTTTGTTTTCATTGTGTTGTAATTAAAAAATGTTGAAAACGTCACGATGTTCTGTAAAACCGGGTTTTACGCGGCTTTGTCTAACTCCAGTAAAGCCATCACCATTCTGGAATACTCCGCTTAAAACAGCGGTTGCTATGAGCAATGCCTGGGGATGTTTTAATTAATTATGCATTACCAGGGTTAGAACAGTCTTTTGACCCACAAGTACCAAATGTATTGCAATCCGTTTCTGCGCTGAACGTTTTTTTCCCTCATTTTGGAGTACATTTCAAGTTGCAGCACAAAGAGCAATATGATTTGATCGTTTCAGTAAATAATTTCTATCTATAATGAATCATTTAACAACTTCACTTCAGATAAAAATTAGGACTGCGTTGGGGGATAAACAAACAGCAACTCTTAATATAGGATTGCCAGAGTTTACAAATGAGTCCAAGCGTAAAAAAGGGGGGAAGCGGTTCATCCAAATCTACTCACTATCGCGTTTAGCAGGCGAGGCGCGCGAAACAGCGCGAGGCTATACTACAGCTTACCTTAGTGGTAACAATGCATAAGCAGTCCATCCTCGCAAGCAATGCAGCAGCCTGCTTCTCCTCAGCCTTTCATCGCGATTCCTTACCGCCGCTATCCATCGCACTTCGAGTCTGAACGATTCAGACTGATGTGGCATAAAAAAAATGATTTCGCGCACTGGGGAGCAAAAGCAGGTCCTATTGCTCGCGGTGTGACCCAGGACGTGTGTAATCTACATTCTTTACTTTCTCAGTCCGTCAGCGGTGTGTGTGTGAACCCCGGGTGATTTTGCACGGGAGAAGGATGCTCTGTCCTCCGCCTCCTCCTCTTTCAAATGATCCAAGCGCGCGGGCAGGGTTAAAACGCGCTCGCGAACACGCGGCTCCAGACCCTTGCCAGGTCCAATTGCGCGACATGGGGATAAGCTCGCGCCTTTTCATTAACCCCAGAAATTCCGCTTCACTGCAAAACGAGAGCAAGCCCGAGTCAGGATTCCAGCTCCAGCCTCTCTCCCGACTTGTTCGAATCGCTCTCAGCTAAAAAATAAGTCATTCAGGAAACTTTACTGTCGCCGCCAAGCTCCGCAGTCCAGAGATATAAACACCAGTCGTACGGATTTTATATTCAACATCTGCCGCAAAAAAAACTGTGTGATTGACTGCTGTTGTCGACAACGAGATGCTGCACTGCACCCTTAACTTAAAGCCCCATAAAGCAATCCTCGAATACACTACGATTGCAATAAAGTAGATAACTCACAGGCTATAAACGGTTAAAATCAGAGTAATCACATCAATCGCCTCCAGAGATTAGGTCACCGTTTGTATGTATGACACATCGTTTAAACGTTGTTCGTTACTCTCATTACTGTTGACAAGACGTTCAACAGAGCTTTGACTAAGTAGGCTACGAGTTCAATTCCAATTAGCATTATCCCATCATTAAATGTAATTTGCTCGTACGAAACGTGAGTCATTTTCGTGTTGTGTGAGGGTTATTGTCCGGAAATAAACTAATAAAGGAATAAATCAGCCGTAATCAGGTGAGACGCATGCACGCGCAGCGTGTTCCCAGCAGTGTCGAGTATATTATTGTTATAAATGACAAGAAAAACATGTACTGAAAAATGTTAAACGATAGATCAACTTAAAAACCTAAAATCTGAACTCGACTAAAGCAAGTTAAATCTATTTTTAAAATAAATGGGTTCATTAAATTAAATTTAGCTTAGAGTCAAATCGATTTTTTAGATGTGACCTATTGAAGAATTTTAAATAATTTTAACGTTGATCCAGCGTTTCATTTTTTTTTCCAGAGTGGGGAAAACAAATTCCAAAACACTTTAAATAAATTCAGTAACACTTCAAACAAATTGGGGGCACCTATTAAGCGCCACCTATTGGCAAGGAGGAGTAACGGGTCTTCTCTGATCTTAGCCTTAAGTACTAGAGCATATTTAACCCACCATAAGCTTGTTACATTACATTACATTCACATGGTCTGAATGAACACATAGACATAACCACCATAAAATGCGCACAAGGAAATAAAATAAACAAGGGCGAACATACTGACGAACCTCGTTCTCCCTTCCTGCAACCCTAAACATCTGACTATGCTTTGTTTGAACATCTCAAAGCGCACGAGTACACTGATTCTAAGGAACTTTGCGCTGGTACCTCACAGTTCAGCAATTCTTTGAGTTTTTTTTTCTGAGTTTTTTTATTTATTTAAAAGTTCACCAGAATAATGTAACGGCTCAGCCATGCCAAAAATACAAACAAAATGTCCCCCTCAGCAGAATGCTACAGTAAACACGGGCGATCCATTTTTAATGTTGATTTCTGCTAAGAAAGAAAAACTGAAAACTCAATCTAACAGGGTGGGCCTCGGGGAATTCAAGCCGCGCTACAAACGCAATGAGAACCGAAACGCCGTTTCAGTCTCAACCGACGAGAGCGCGAAGGCAACCGTCAGCAGAACTCACAGCTAATGCGTTTTACACAAGCGCCGTAGACAGAAAATTATTTTTGAACTGCAAAACCGAACGGAACGCCCTTCGCAACGGAGGAAAATTCATAAAATTCTCAACTGGGGAATACGAGGAGGGGACTGATTAGTTTTCCAGGTTTCTGGTAATCATCTTCTGCATACAGTTGTATTTTTGTATTTCATAACTTTTTTTTAAGGGGGGGTGGGGGGGGGGGGGGTAATCTGGTTCTTTGCCATCAACATCCACACATTTCACACCAAGCCGTCTCAGTACAGTATCTGAGACCGATTAAGATGTAAACCATGAAAGAGAGAGAGTACAGACAGGCAGGGGTGGTCTGACATTCGTAGACTGCTCTGCATTGCGTAATAAATGCGAGACAGATGTTCCTCGCTGCTCCGGCACATCGCGTCCCCCCCCCCCCCCCCCCCCCGCCCCCCCCCCCCCCCCCCCCGCCATGGGAGCCCCTGACAGCCATCTTCATTAGAAGTGCCGGCAGGCCACGATTGATGGACGTAAATCCTCTCAACGTGTCACTCGGGAGCGTGGAAACGGTGATTAGTGGGACGTCACCGTCATCATCGCGTCCCTCCAACCCCCCCCCCCCCCCCCCCCCCCCCGCCGCCCCCCGCCCGCCGCCATTCAGTCGGAGGAGAAAGCGATTAGCCCGGTTTTACTCCGCGCCGCGTCACGCGCTCGACGACACGTCTTCGCCCGGCAACGACGGAGGGAGAGAGGAACAGGAGACTCGCACTTTGGAAATTAGGATTCCGTACACTTCCACGGGACGTGACACTGCCGCTGAATTACAGCCAATGCGCACTTCGCCCCTTGTCCCCCCCACCCCCCCACCCCCCCCCCCCCCCCCGCCCCCCCACCCCCCCCCCCCCCCCCCCAGAGTCGATTAGCTTAATAACTCGCTCCATTAAGGCATTTGTGGCTGCACAAAATCAAAGCGGGATAAAACTTCACATCAAAGTGGGTTAAATGCTTCTTTATCAGTTCGTCATTTATATAAGCCTCGTCCAGAGGGCTGAGGGGGGCGGACAGACTTCCAGAACAAAATGGCGGACATCCCAAAGCATTCCTGACAGGTAAATAAAAATCATTTCTCGGATGCAATGAGCCATTATGCAAATAGGGGAAATTCTGAAGAGCAGTCATGTCCTCTACCAGTTCTACAAGAGCACAATAGCCACAAACTAATAATATGATATACAGATATACAGTATATATATTTTACACACACACACACACACACACACACACACACACATACATACACACACACACACACACACACAGTAATAATGAATGATGTCAATGCATTTAATGAGATTAAATGGGGAGGGGGGGGGATTCCAGGTAAATATATTCCCATTAGCACCAGCGTCTCCTAAATCTGACGGCCCGTCACTCCACATCCTTCCTATACAGCTGGACGAGTAGCAATAATTACAGCCAATAATGTAGGGTAGACCAGAGTGGTGTCAAAAATGGCAGTTAAAAAAGGCATCTGGGTCGTCGTGGCAATGCGTTCGAAAAAGAGCGAAAATTCAGCCAAACCCATCACACATCAACAGTCGATTAGCGGAGATTGAATCGGGGGGGTTGGGAGAGAAGGAGCGGGGCATGTTTTGGGCCGTCTCTTTCCATCTCCGCGGGAAGGGCCTTTCCAAAAATCACTGGGAGCCTTCGCCACCCCCACCCCCCCCTCACCAGATGATGCAGATGTCTGAACTGTGAGCTCCAGACTAATGCTGAGAAGCACAAATAACTTCCACTGAGAACTTCCCTTTCAGTTCAGTCATATCTATCCTCCAATCAGATGATCGGATTTATGAGCAGCCTTTGATTGAGGAGCTGCTGACACTCATGCCCAGAGTGACCTATATACTCACATTCTGTACACACCTGGAGTCACTTCACCCAGCTGGATTCTTGCTCAAGCAGTTCAGGCAAAGTACAGTACCTTGCTCAAGGGTACAAAAAACAGTGCCCCATCTGAGATTCGATCGAACCTGCAACCTCTGAGTTACAAGTCCCGATCCCAAGCTATTACCACACGCTGCCACCGGCAGTGACCAGACCATACGTCTGCAGCGTGGCTTTTCCCAGAATCCACCTGGGCAACCCACACCCTCCACCGCCTTATTTGACTTTGCGGAGGTTCTATCTCCACACCGGTCTGGACAGCTCCCAAAACAGCCGCGGGGGAGCAGATGAACGGGACTGGATGATGGCATGCAGTCCACCCGACCGCCGCGGTGACTCGGGTTTGAACGCCGGACTTCACTGAAACACACACACACCATGAGGCGAAACGGAATGAGCTCGGCATGCAGCCATGGCAACCTCCCGCCATCCGGGCTCGGTACTTACTTGCCGGACCATAGAAGAGAACGCTTTTCCTAGGACATGCAGAATTTCGTTTAGGAGGGGAGAGTCCTCCAGAAGCAAAGTTATTCGCAAGAAAGAAGGAAGAGAGGGGGAAAAAAAGCAAAACAAAATTCAATTCATTCAGAATTGAATAGCGCATCTCTATGTCACATTTAAACCTTTAAATGCACTTCTTATTTTATACTTTCCGGGACACGGTTCCTTTCTGAAACTGACATCTGTAACAGAGCTATTGAAACCTTGGCCACACATCAGTATGAATGCAGAATTAAGCAACCGCAAGCCTCACTTCATCTTCCTGCCAATCTTCACACCGTCCTGCGCTACAGTAGATATGTGAGTACAGTAGATATTCTTCACCGAACATTCTAATGCTGAGGTCACAATCACTACTGGTAATGGCAAGCAGTGGAGTTCTAGAACACTGACGTAGAATTTTAGTGGGAATCATTCCGTGAACCTGCTCTTCAGAGGGCGAAATATAAGTAAAACAGAAATGCCACTGCTTCAGGAGAAAGGCCCTGTTTCGAGAGCTTTTTTTTGTTTTGAGAGCTCAGTTTTAATCCACTAAATTCCACTTTCTTTGAAACGCCCAATCGCAGTTGCTCTCTGCCCATTCAACCTCTGGATGATCATCCAACAATTCTGGAGAGCGAAGCACGTACAGCCCGCTTCGTTCATCCTTTTTACAGTCCACCAGCTGAGCCACACTAATGCTGAAGCTCAGTTCCTCACTTCATACTGACGTTAGATGGGGAAATGGAGACGAGAAACATCAATATTTTTTTTGACACCTCAAAGCCCCCCCCCCCCCCCCCCCCCCCCCCCCCCCCCCCCACCCCCCCCCCCCCCAAGGCACTGAGATGATCAGGCAACAAAAATGTCCCAATTCTGGTTCAGCTGCTATGAAAAGACACATACAGAGGCTTCTTAATGTTCACAGCAAGCTAATAGCTCTCTGACCCTCCAGTAAAAAAATATCAAAAAATCCAGTCTTTATTTAGAACATTATTATTATTATTATTATTATTATAAGGGCCATATACTACAGGGGTCTCTAACACCAGTACTGGAGGGCCACAGTCCCTGCTGGATTTTGTCATTTTCAGCCAATCAGCAGCCAGCAAGGCCCTCGGAAACAAGGAGTGGTGATTCTTCAGCCCACGGCTGCCCAACCCTGCTCCTGGAGGTCTACCGTCCTGTAGGTTTTCACTCAAACCCAAAAAAAAACAACACACCCCATTCAACAGCCAGAGCTGAGCTGCTCAACACTGCTCCTGGAGATCTACTGTCCTGTAGGTTTTCACTCCAATCCTAACATAGCACACCTCATTCACCAGCTAGAGCTCTCGTCGAGCTGCGAATTAGTAGAACCAGGGTTGAAGTTAAGATTGAACACCTACAGGTAGCAGATCTCCAGTGACAGGATTAGGCAGCACTGCTTTATCCAATTAACAACTTAAATCCAGCACATAAAAACCAGGAAGCACAGTGACCCTTCAGGATTTGAGGACCCTGTTTGACATGATGGATGCCAGCATTGCATGATGGTCCTGCATGCACACAGGCTGCTGCATGGCTGCACAGCCAGAGCTGCAAGCCAGCAGAGCGCATTCTCAGCGTCATGGTAACGAATGGAATCGCATGCAAACAGAAAACGGAATTCTTTTGAATCCCCCTTGCCTTGACCAGTGAGTTTCTCATAGTGTCACACAGTTTATACAGTGTGTGCAGTGTGTGTGTGTGTGTGTACACGCATGTGTGTTCAGTGTCAATGTACAAGTATCTCTCGGTACCAACAAGCCTGCCGATGTGTGCACTAATCAAATCAAACGGCACTAATCTCATTTTGTTCTCCTTGTGATCAAACGGGACCGTGTCACAGATCCCAACAGCCCCGTCCGTGCCCGTTTGTGCCAGTTCACAGGGCTGTTATCAGGAGCGTGTGAACAAGAAAAACTAATAACAAGAGGCATAAAATATGCTGTCCCATTCTGAGCTCCTGGCTGGGGACTAGAGCTATAACTCACGCACGTTTATTAACGGACTCAATTTGGCGCCCCTGAAAGACGAAGTGCTGCACACGCAGGTGAGGCCACGGGTACACCGCACAGAGCAGGCTGCTCTGCAGAGCCACGTTATCTTCCCCAAACAGAGAGAGCCCGGAATAGCAATTACCACCTCAACAGGAGGCGTGGGGTCTTTACAGAGATACGCCCGTCCGATGTTACGTAAACAGCGGCCTGAGAAATGAGCATTTGGCACGAAACGACCTTGTTCCTCTGCCCCCCCCCCCACACAAACCCCCCCCCCCCCCGCCCCGAGCGGTGCGCGAGACTGCTCGCTTTCCCCACTTCCTGCTCGCTTTCCCCACTTCCTGTTCCTTCACGAGTTTTATGAGAAAAATTGATATTCCGCAAATGTGTGACCCCAGAAGGAGAAGAGCTGCCATGTGCTGGAGTTAACCGTTTCTCACAGGAAAGGAGTTCGATAATTTCGCCTCCCACTCCCTCTTATCGCTCATGGTATGATGTCAGTGAAAGGGGGGGCCGGGACTCTGGATACATTTTCAAGGTCAAAGGTCGAAGCATCTCTGCTCACCATAAACTACAAGAACATGACAGACAATGGGTGACATTTAGAGTGGGTCCAGCCTGGCACACCGACAGTGGTTTCAGTGTTAAAAACCATCAGGGTCACGAGGCAGACTACAGTCAGACCCTTAGAACAGGAACTTCATTCACACACAGGAAGTGTGTATATGCACCACCTTGGAGTTCACACAGGAAGTCTTGCACAGGCTTTGGTGATCTCCCACGGCTCTCTATTTCAAGGGAGACCATTTGCTTCTCTGATGATAATAATGCCGATTCAAATAAAGTGCCGATCGTAAAAAGCCGGCCCCCGAGGCGTGCAATTCCCGAAAGCAATTACGCTTTTATGGAAGGGCAGCGGGACGGCGCGTCGTTCCGCCTCCAACCCGCGCGGACGGGAACGGGAGGGGAACCAGAGACTGGGACTCCAGAACCCGACCGGCTCCACCAGGTGCAGCGGTGCCCTGCTGTACAGCCTGAGAGTGAGCACCCCCCCCGCCCGCGCCCTAAAATAACAAAAGCAGCGCTCATTAAAAACTCCCCCCCCCCTCTTTATTTCTCAGAGGAACGGGGGCCTTCCCAGACGGAGAGTCGCTAATTTAGCGCTACGCTCGGGCGGCCCCAGACTCTTCGCGGCTCTGCGGGTTTTATGGCGCTCAGATGAAGTGGGGCCCATAAGCAGAGTCACCTCCGCCTCGGCCTTTGGTGTGCAGAACACATCAGACAGGATATCTAATCATTCCCTTAACCCCCAGCCCCCCTCACCCCCTTCAAATCATCACTCTCCTCCCATCATTCCCTCAACCTCAGCTGCAGCTGCATTTCAGCACCATTTCAGCTGCATTTCAGCCCCATTTCAGCTGCATTTCAGCTGCATTTCAGCACCGCGCTGGTGCTACAGGAGCTCGGGAATTCCCAGATCTAAAGCAGATTTGTGCAGAGATAATTTTACTGCAGTGAGAGAACACCCAAAAGAATCACTGATGCTCATTCCTGACCCACTGAACTCCCGTTTTCTCAATGGGATTCATGGGCCGAGACTGTGATCAGAATGGAGGTACACAGACAGTGAATGGGCAAATATTTAATGTGAAAATTAAAAAGCCATTCTCATCGGAAAACCCCCCGAGTACAGCATCTTATTGTAGCCAGACGTCTGTGACATTTACTTGCATTGGTGCATTCTTGAGTACACGTCCCAAAAATGAACACACAAGAAAATATCTACAAAACAAAGCTTTTTGTTTTCTGACAATGGCGTCACCCAAAACCCACCCGAATCTGCACAGCACAAAGCTCACGCATCACATGAACGAATGACAGCAAATCAAAGCGTGCAAAAAAAAAACAAATACCATCAATCGACATAAATAAAACCCTGCTTTGATATTCTGAAGCAGATGTTTGTGGGAAATTCCAGCAGGAGATCCGCTTCACAGTTGGGAAACGCTACAACCGGCACCGCTATTTCAATACGGAACATCCATCCTACCGAGCGATTTTACAATACACATACTGCTGACGCTCACAAGATTTAAGTGTCAGGCTAAATTCGAAACCACACACTTTCTCAGACTAACTTTCCGTGATGGATTACAACTTGTCTCGAGGGGGCACGGAGGGGGTCAGAACATTTTTATTGCCGTCTGACAGAAACCTGCGTGACAAATTTCTCGAAAGAAAGCGAAGCAAATTGAACGATCCAAAGAAACTTGACCCGCCTCCTCGGCGAGGCCAGCCAGTGTTTTACGCCGCGGTGCCAAATTAGAACACCGCATTAAAAGGCCTCACGTCCCCATCAGCCCATAAAACACATCAGCGGCCGCCTGCGAGAGCTCGGAGCAAGGCCTGCTGGGTAAAGGCGGGAGGACGTCTCCCCTACCTCTCCAGACTAGCGCTAAGGCTGCTGGGTAAAAACAGGAGAATGCCCCTCCTACCTCCATGCTAGCGCTAAGGCTGCTGGGTAAGAACAGGACGCTTCTCTCTCACCTCCACACTAGCGCTAAGGCTGCTGGGTAAAAACAGGAGAATGCCCCTCCTACCTCCATGCTAGCGCTAAGGCTGCTGAGTAAGAACAGGACGTCCCTCTCACCTCCACACTAGCGCTAAGGCTGCTGGGTAAAAACAGAACATCTCTCTTACCTCCACGCTAGCGCTAAGGCTGCTGGGTAAAAACAGAACACCTCTCTTACCTCCACACTAGCGCTAAGGCTGCTGGGTAAAAACAGAACACCTCTCTTACCTCCACGCTAGCGCTAAGCCTTCTGGGTAAAAACAGAACATCTCTCTTACCTCCACGCTAGCGCTAAGCCTTCTGGATAAAAACAGAACATCTCTCTTACCTCCTCGGTAGCGCTAAGGCTGCTGGGTAAAAACAGAACATCTCTCTTACCTCCACGCTAGCGCTAAGGCTGCTGGGAAGGGTTTCCGTGGTCACGGTGGTGGACGGCAGGCTGGAGAAGTCCCACAGGTTGACCGGGGGTACAGGTTCGGCCGGCTTGGCGGGTTCCCCACATTTCTGACTGTCCTGCAAGGTCACTTCGTAAAATTCCTGGATATCTGGAAGGAAATGGGGGGGGGGTGTAAATGTGGAGGAAGGATGAACCTTTTAACACCATGCAAGAGAGTGTATTCAAGGGACAAACAAAAGAATTTAAAGAACCCTATCTCTATGAAAGGTCTGGAGGGCTATAGTGGTGTCTGCAGGTTGTTGTCCAAAACACAACCTACAGCCAATTTAGGCCTTGGAAACAAAGTGCGTGGAAATTTTAGTCAATGAAATGAATCGCTGGAGTGCTGGAAAAAAAACCAAAAGCCAAAAGGTACTGGCGACCGTCATGATCTGAAGTTTTCAATCAGCGCTCTACCTGATTGGCTTTATCAAGTTCAGCCAGTGTCCTGCTGCAGGTGAGTGGCTGCGCTGGAGGGAACAGCTGTCTTACCTGCACAAACGCCGCGTCAGACAGAAGCAGAAAATGAAAGCCTTGTATGAGTAGAACTGCACTATATTTATTCAGCATAATCACAAAGCCAAGGACCATGCTGGCAAAAAAAAAAAACACTCTCCTTTTCTCAACAAATAAAACAAACAAAACAAAAAATAAAAATCAGCAATGACTAATTACCCACTTGACCACCGACGACCCTGCTGCTCAATCACGAAAGGACCTTTTCAAACGTACGTGAGAAGGGCGCTCGAAAAAACCAAATCACAATCACAGCTATTCCCCTCGGATATTCATGTCCGTGGGTCGGCGTGTTTTCGAAAAAACAGGCACGTCACGGGCCTCCTCAGAGGGCCTTCCAAGGGCAGCGTGAGCTTGAGGTCGATCAGATTGCAATCGCACAACCGCAACGCGGCGGCGGTCGCTAACAGGCCGCAGTCGCGCGCATACGGAATTATTATCGGCACGCCGAGCGAGTGTCGGGGGCGGTACGGCGGTGCAGTGGGTAGCCACTGCCGCCTCACAGCAAGAAGGTCGTGGGTTCGAATCTCGGCTTGGGGCCTTTCCGTGTGGAGTTTGCATGAGTCACAGTCCAAAGACATGCAGGTAGGCCGATTGGAGACCCTAAATTGCCCATAGGTATAAGTGTGTGAGTGAATGGTGTGTGTGCCCTGCGATAGATTGGCGACTTGTCCAGGGTGCATTCCTGCCTCTCGCCCAATGCACGCTGGGATAGGCTCGAGCACCCCCCACGACCCTGCTCAGGATAAGTGGATATAGGTAATGGATGGATGGATAAACAAGTGTCCCTTTTGGCTTCTGAATCAGAAATCAGAACAGCAGCTTTGAACCACTCATGTCTAAGCCTTTATACACCCTGAGCCAACCAGAGGAGGATGGGTTGCCCCCTTGAGCCTGACGTCTTCCAAGGTTTCTTCCCATCTGCCACAGGGAGTTTTTCCTTGCCACTGTTGATTTGGCTTCTCCTGTGGGGGTCTCGACCAGGGTTGTCTGTGAAGCGTATTGTGACAATTGTTTGTGAAATGCGCTATATAATTTTAATGGAAGATTAGGATATTATTTGCCAACGTGCAAAACCCGAATGTTCAGATGTACTGTCTGTTACTGCTTCTCTCTACATTATATCGTTGGCTTCCTAAAATGGCCATAAAAGTTTGCTGTTAAATGTTGACAGAAACTAGCAGGACTGTAGATGGGTTGGTAGGATGTAGGATGCCAATTTTCAAAATGGCAAGTACAACGTTTAGTGTAATTTACGATCGATTCATTAAGTAAACGCATCCAAAAATCTCTCCTCCTAGTCTGGCGTGCTGGCACGAGGTTTGCCTAATTTGTCAGTTTGTGTAACGGGCCACCAGGAGCCAATAATCTGCGAAGAACGAGCTGACGAGCCCTGATTGGCCCAGAGTGCTTCCTTCTGTGAAACGCGGAGCGCTCATTATCACATCCACACATTTCACAGATTCTCCTCGGTAACACGTTGTCAACGTTGCACGAAAAACACTACATGCAGCCAACGCTTACAGCAGCCAGATTTTTATAAATAGCATCTTAACATCTGTACAGGCCTTAAAAAAGAACTAAAATAAAAAAAACTGCATTGTCACCACCATGAGAGGGTACATCACAGCTTTTTAGTCTAAAAGATTTAAGCTTGAGTCATGAAATTTAAAGCAGAAAATGCAGATTCCGTTAAAAGTCACACAGCAGTCTTGTATCAGCAGACACCTGAGAGCAACTGTAATGTAATTTAATGCTGTGTAAACATCTGTAGTGTAGTTTAATGAAGTGTAAACAACTGCAGTACAGTCTAATGTAGTGTAAACACCTGCAGTGTAGGTTAATGTAGTGTAAACAACTGCAGTGCAGTTTAATTTAGTGCAAACAATTGTAGTGTAGTTTAATGTAGTGTAAACAATGGGCAGGGTGATACATCTGGACACACCCACACAGTGGAACAGTGCCTTAACAGGATGAGCCACCCAGCAAGCCCTCCGAAGGTTGCATCGTTCCTCCAATCCACGTGTAAGACACCCAGAAACCGCAATCAAACTCTTTCAAAGCACTGTACTGCCAACACGGTTACCCAAGTGAACTTTAACAAAAGCAGGAACAAAGACCAGTCATCTCAAAATGATGTTAAAATGCTAATGGGATCGCCATTACATAACCATTCACAGTCCCCCCGAGTGCTCTTACTCAGAAGTCACAGAGAAAATTGGAGCACTTCTGTCATCTAGCAGAGCTGGTTACACCATTCAAGAGGCGCTGGCCTTTTGAAAATTAGGCTTCCTGGAACATAGACGGTCGTCGGCTGTTCGGTTTGAAAGCAGGGCAGAGAACCCGCCGGAAAAGCAATAAAAGAACCCAACGTTTCCGTGTGAAGGACCATCATCGCCGTTCACTCCAGTGTCATTATTTTTAAAAACGATGTTAAACGCATAGCCCGGCTAACAACACATAGCTCTACATTATAACCTGGGTTCTGCAAACTCAGGCCCCTATTGGCTGCACAAATACGCGTCACTGGGGACAAAAGCTGGCGATCAAAGCAGGCGCCTTCTCAAAACACGCACAGCTATTAAACTCACACACCAAATAAAAGAATAAAAACTTAAATTGTTCACATGTACGTTCGCCACTTCTATAAATCACGCTGGATAAAAAATGTCTGCTAAGTGATGTAATGTAATGTAATGAAATAAACACACACACACACAATAAATCCAATAAAAAGATAAATAAATAATATATTCAACCATACACAACATGTACCATAGAGTGAAATACAGCAGTGTGTCGCCCTTTTAGAAGAGAAATGAGAAAGAGGCTGTTGAACCGTCTGAGGCAGACCCGTATTACAGTCCTGGGGCTGTCAGCTGATTAACCCTGACGCGCTGCTAGAGGACCTACAAACAGCGCCCCCTGCCGTGCGCAGTGGAACTGCGACTAAGAAAAGCAGAGTTTTTGCGCTGGCTGCCGCACTTTACTGGGTAACGCGGTTCAGGAACACCGCTGGACCGAGAGGAGCAGAGAGAGCTACCGGAATAAATATGCCTGATTGGGCACGTCTCCCTGCTCCGGTTTCTCGGCAAAGCTGAGACCGCCGCCGCCGACAGAATCTGTGCCACCTGACCCAGTTTAGTCCGTCCGTCTGTCCCTCTGTCCTTTCGTCCCACTCTCTCAGTGCACATGCGTCTGTCTGTCTGACTGACTGACTGACTGACTGTCTGTCTGTCTGTCTGTCTGTCTGACTGACTGACTGACTGTCTGTCTGTCTGTCTGTCTGACTGACTGACTGACTGACTGACTGACTGACTGACTGACTGACTGACTGTCTGTCTGACTGACTGACTGTCTGTTTACATCTCAAGGTGATTGCTGTATGAAATTCCCACCTCCTTTCTGAAAGCCAAGCAGACAAACACTAATCGTAATGCACATTAGCCACGATATAACAGGTGCTTTCTACAATTTTCATTGGAAAAAAATAAAACAAAATGTAGGCTATCCAGGGGTCATCTGACTATCCGCTATGTTACAGACAGCAGTCCCTTAGTAACGAGCGACGGGGGGGTGGGGTGCCGGGGGTGCACACTCAAAGCCGGAACACTTAAGAACATGACCCAAAACATCTGACAGCGTTCCCTCTCCAGAGAGAGCTGTCAGATTAGAGCAGACCTCTGAAGTTTTATTTCTCTCTTTCTTCTAAACCCCGCTGCTGATGCAGAGAGGCGGCTCTTCAGCAGTGATCACATCCCGCAGAAACGTGTCGTCGGGGAGATACCCGCACAGCGCAGTAACACTTTACCCCCATCGGCTCCCCTCACCCGAAAACCCAAAATCGACCGAGCGGCGCCGTTCTTTACCCTCCCGCGGTGGAGCGGTGGCGTGAAACCGCGCCCACGACCCCCCCCCCCCTCGAAGCAGCCACACCAGAGCATGGTGCGGCAGTGTAGCGTAATGGGTAAGGAGCTGGTCTTGTAAACGGAAGGTCACAGGTTCGATTCCCACAGTAGGACACTGCCGCGGTACACTGCATTGCTTCAGCATATATCCAGCTGTATAAATGGATACAATGTAAAATGCTGTGTAAAAAAAGTTGTGTAAGTCGCTCTGGATAAGAGCGTCTGCTAAATGCTTGTAATGTCATGTAATGTAACAAGCACAGCGCTCTCCGCCCCACCGGCGTCTGCACAAAGCACATCTTCCCTTTATTATCCATCACAGGGGACTGATAATCTGTCTGACTGACAGTCTGCTGACCATCTCCGCTGCTGCTGCCCATCTCCACTGCACGTCACACATGTACAGCAGATGGCAGCACTGCACCTGTACGGCACACTGGCGCCCGATCAAAACAGAACTACTGCAGGACTGTAGGGAGTAATTGTAGCAGTAGTAGTAGCAATAGTAGCAGTAGCAATAGTAGCAGTAGTAGTAGTAGCAGTAGTAGTAGTAGCAGCACGAATAGTAACAGTTGTAGTAGTAGTAACAGTTGTAGTAGTAGTAGCAGCAGTAGTACTAGTAGTAACAGTAGCAGTAATAGTGATAGTTGGAGCAGCAGTAATAGCAGCACTAGCAGTAATAGCAATAGTAGCTATAGCAGTAATACTGATAGTTTTAGCAGCAGTAGTAGTACTAGTAGTAGTAACAGTAATAGTCAAAGCAGCAGTACTAGTAGCAGTAGTAGTACTAGTAGTAGTAGTAGTAATAGTAATAGTCAGAGCAGTAGTAGCAGTAGTAGCAGTAAGTAGGGAGTGGGGGTGGTTGTGCAGTGATTTGAACTCACTGTTTTGCATGGCTGCAGATCTGTTTCTCAACTTCCTACAGGGAAAACCAGAACAGTCAAAGCTGCACTGCATTTCAACTGCGTTTCAGTGAACAACAGGACCCAAAAACCTGCAAATATCCTGACGAACACCCACTTTTTTTTCGGAGAAGCAATTCAAACGCCCCGAATTTAAAGCGGCTTTCTCCAAGCAGGTACTGCAATGTGCAGACATAACACCCAGAACTCATAATACCGCCAGCTCACAACTTTTGATTTTAACGGCAACCAATGAGCACTCACAAACAGACCAAATCAATGTTATCCTGTGATAATCCAGTTTTAGTTGAATGCATTATTAAGGACACCCCCCCCCCCCCCCCCCACAATCCAGCGGCGTTTCGGAAAAACACTTGATCTCATATCGGCGAGCGTGCTGGGTGACAGAACGGCCGAGCCTGGCGGCTTCGCTAATTCCTCCTTCGCTAATCTCGTTTCCACGGCAAATCTGCGCGGCTGTCAGCTGGCGCTACGGCAACGGCACCACAGACGCGCTCAGACCGAGCGGCCCGAAAACCGGGCGGAGTTTCTGAAGCTCACTTCCTGGTCTTGTTGAGGGACGTTGCTCACTAGCGCCAGTGCGGTTGGACTCCAGTACAGGCGTTTCGGTCACCCGTTTCAATGCAAGTCAGTGGTAACAATATGGTCAAGATACAAAATCAATAATATGTTTCCACAAGAAAAAATAGTCGCAATAGATGTTTTTTCTTCGTTTAACGTCTTCCCATTTGCTGATTTGATAAGTTATTGTGCTATCTGGACAAGACAGAAATATTTTGTGGACAGTTTGCATCACTACTGAGTCACTATCTCATGCACTCAGTGGACAACTTGACTTTATGTCCCGACTCTGCCCTATGGCAGTGACCACAAACTACACTTCCCAGGCTTCAAAGCGCTTTTCACCGAGACCATGGAGAGTCAATGGGTGATGTCACAGTGACTTTGTACATATTTATGTGAGTATCTATGCCAAGGATGCATAAACAAGCAACGACGAACAATGCCACTCTCCAGAGGTGTGAGGAGCACATACGTGGACCTCCATCATTTCCATAGAAACACAAAAGGCGGGGGGGAGGTGGGAATGGGGGGGACCTGCTGCACTTACAACATGCAAATTTACATAGAGCTTAGCTTAGCGCTAGCTAGCACTGAATCACATCACATGCGACAAAGCCAGCACTGCTTCACTGTAGGCAAGATAACATAAGAAATACTTCACTGAACCCTGTGGGGTAATTTGTCCTCTGCATTTGATCCATCCTAGCTACTTAGGAGCAGTGGGCAGCCACAGTGCAGCGCCCGGGGACCAACTCCAGTTCTGAGGCCAAGGCCTTGGTCAAGGGCAATGGCAGGAGTGTACCTAACCTCACATGCATGTCTTTTGGTGTGGGAGGAAACCCGAGCACCCAGAGGAAACCCACGCAAACACAGGGAGAACAAGTTATCAACAAATATTACTAGCCCACATAAAAATGACGACACAACAGTTTTAATTAGATCATATTACATTTCCGCATTGAGCAGAAGCTCTGATCCACAGATTACATTTGTACATACAATCCATTTATAGATCTGGTTATACACTGCACCAATTCAAGTTACGTAACCTGCTCAAGGGTACAACAGCTGTGCCCCAGCCAGGAATCAAACCTGCAACCTCAGAGTTACAAGCCCAGTTCCTGAACCGCTATACTATCACGTGACCAAACAGATCAGACTACATAATTTAAGATGGGTGCACTCACATCCTCAGGTGCAAACCACCAGCAACTCCGAATAGCATAACAAGGGGGTCAACATAAAGTTTGCATGAATTTTGATGATCTACACAGCTGTCAGTCCAATTATGGCCAGGTGTAGCCAGCAATGCACTTAAGATACATACTCTGAAAGAATCAACAGGATCCACACTGAACTTCACGGGAAACTGAAGAGTTTTTTTCCGTCCAAATCTCTGAAACAAGTGAGCATACTGACAAGAGACATTAAAGGTTTCCCCACTCGTACAAATCATTCCACTTTTAAATACAACTACGTCCCATTTATGGGCATCCCTGCAACTTGACAAGCGAAAAAGAGAAAATGTGTCTGCAATAACGTACAGATCATGACCATGCCCGCGAGGGGAATTACCCTTATTTCAGAAGGCCCAGAGGCAGGACCACTGGAGACTGTGCCAGTGCATGGAAGAGGCTCGTAAAACACAGTGACGATATTGTCATAAATTTAGGATTATATATATAGATTTAACGTCCTCACCACAGAGAGCTTTTGAACCTTTGCAAGTTGCTATGGCAATAATTCGTATTTTACTGACTTTGGGGGGGGAAAGATCGGGGGGTGGAGGGGGGTTTGTCCAAGCTGTGAGCATAGAGTCACGCCAATTCAGTTGCCTAACCCTTTAGGGTCTGAGGTCACAAATATGTGGTTAGAATGTTCTCAACTGAACATTCTGACGCTGATGTCACAATCGCTACTGGCAACTCAAAGCAATGGAGTTCTAGAACACGGACCTATAATTTAGAGGGGAAAAATAAAATAAAACTCACTCTTCCAAAACCCTGCCCCTCCACATGCCGCCCCCCCCCCCAACCTCAGACCACGCACCGCCTCATCCCATCGCCCCAGAAACAAAGGCCACCCCAATATTACACGGAGGATGAAAGTACACTGAGGGCTGCTGGTGAATCCGTTCAGCGTAATGAAAGGGACCCACTGTGTCCGCAGTGCTTTTGAAGAACAAAGCCTCTCCGCTCCTGTCCCCTGCCCTAAGAGTCCTTGTTTCAAAGGACACTTTGATACGCACCAACGCAGCAAAAAAAACCGATCCTTCCACACTCCACCTGCATTGAAGCGGATCATATTTCACACAATCAGACCGTATTTCCCGACGCAGTTGCCATAGCGAATGTTTTAGAGAACTGGAATCCCGACGGTTTCCGTGGAACCGTAGCTTTCAGCCCGACTTTGTCACGGAACTTGAGTGCTGGGCAATTTAGAAAAGCGCATTACTTAAACGGTCCAGGAAGTTGCCATTTTGAGTGATGTAGCAAACTGAGAGAACTGCTGAATAGCCGTCCTGATTGACTCTCACGAACTGTCACGCTGGGTAATTTGGTGAATCATACGGGGTGATTCAGTCAACTGTACCGAGTGACTTGGCAAACGAGTACAGAGAGACTTGCTGGATGGGATTTCTGAGTGTGTAGCTCTGCCACACGGTGCTTACCGACACCGGCCAGCTACGTTAAACAGGCACAGCCACGCTGGCCACAGCAAACTGCACGGCAAACATGATCCACGGGTGTTACCCAGGCGAGCAAACACAAGATAAGCGAGGACACGCCCACACTTAGGCAGTAGCAAGGCAGGGAGGAGGCCATAAAAGTCTCACCACAAACCTGCAGCCACACGCACCCCCCTAATCCCATACATGACCCCTTACCTAATCCCAGTCACCCAGCATACATGACCCCTTACCTAATCCCAGTCACTCAGCATACATGACCCCCTACCTAATCCCAGCAACTCATCATACATAACCCCTAACTAATCCCAGCAACTCATCATACATGACCCCCTACCTAATCCCAGTCCCTCAGCATACATGACCTCTAACTAATCCCAGTCACTCAGCATACATGACCCCTAACTAATCCCAGCAACTCAGCATACATGACCCCCTACCTAATCCCAGTCACCCAGCATACATGACCTCTAACTAATCCCAGCCACTCAGCATACATGACCTCTAACTAATCCCAGCAACTCATCATACATGACCTCTAACTAATCCCAGCAACTCATCATACATGACCCCTAACTAATCCCAGTCACTCAGCATACATTACCCTTCAACTAATCCCAGTCACTCAGCATACATGACCCCTCTAACTAATCCCAGTCACCCATGTTATATGAATACAATGTAATGTAATATAGGAGACATGTCTGCATGTATGGAGGTGGATACAAAACTACAATAGTAAAAATGTGTCTTATGTCAAAAGGAAACCTTTTCGAGGGGAAATCTAAAAAGATTCAGTGATCTCCATATCAGTTAAACAGCAAATGATTAAAGCCACTGTTAATAAGTGCTGTAGAAATGCCAAAGCCAAAAGCCGCCATTTACGAGAAATTACAAAAGGGTGTTAACGGTTTACTAATTCCCCTCAGGACACCGAACCACTTCCCTCACCAGTAAAATAACACTTTCCCCTATCTAAATTCACCCTAAAGAGGAGGAGGAAGTTTCAGCTGCAATCAAACCCAAGCCTAAGCCAGTCAAAAAGATCCCGGGACAGAAGATCTTCAGTTCATAAAACAGAGACTGAGAAGAGTCACACTGTGCGTCACACAACCGGGAAGTCTAATTAGCCTCATCAACAGTCACCACACAGATGAGTCAAACTCGGACTGCGAGACACAGTTTGGGGCATATTTAAAAAAAAAAACCTTTTCAGTTCCAGAACAGGAGGCGAAGGACAGGTGTGGCGAGGCTATTTTAACAGTCGCCAAAACCTGTTCAACCCCGAAAACGCGTCAGGTCAGGGAACGTTGACTCAGGGCCGACCGACGGGGTCGACCCCAACGCTGACCTTGGACCGGGTCGGGTGCCCCGAGCCTCGAAACGCAGGTAAAGCCATTCGGGCCAAACATAAGAGCATATCTAAACACACACGTCCGTCAGGAATGACGGGAGAAAGAAAAACACACCCACTGGCTGCATTACACAAAACCGTAACGATTAAGACCGATTCACTCATTGTGAAAAGTCATTTAGGCGAACAGCCCGTCTTAAAACTACTGTCACTTGCATGTGTGCACCAGTGACGTTAACGTTGTTGAGAACCGTGTTCAAAATGAACACCTGAGGCTAAAGAGCTGATTGTACAGCGCCTGACAGCGCGTTACACGCATCATTACTGGATTATCATTCCGTCAACTACACATCAATTATAGAGGAATTTACGGAAACGAAGCCCAAACGAATCACACGTGTAATCTACACATAGCAGTCAATCTGCCCAGGTTTCCCTTGGTAACAGATGAGACGGGACATTTCAGCTTCCCCCCCCCAAGAGAGGGGCTTTTCGGATCATCCCGGACTTAAAATAGCCCGGGGGGGGAACTATTTCCACCTCGCGCTGTTCAAGATTTCCTAAATATAGTCCGAGGAGAGGCCGAGATCTAAGTGGTGTGCGGTGAATCCACCCTTCCTTCTCAAGCCATCGCCAAGGCGAGGATAATGACAACACGCACGGATACAGCGGCATCATGGGATATCTCCTGCATCAGCTTCGGGTGCAAAGTCACAGACACAGACTTTAAATTAGAACCTTTAGAGACCGGCAGAGGTGACACCAGAGAACTAACTACCACTGAAACATAAATACAGCATTATACCCTGATTAATACCATGAGAGAGGGGGAGAAAAAAACAGACGCATCTTCCTGGGGAAGAAATTAAGGTAATTGGATGTGTTTGGAGCCATCATGTCGACCCCCCTCCCACCACCCCTTCCCTTATCATCGTCTGTGAACATGCTCACAGGGCTGCCGGAGGAAACAGAACCTTAACAAGCCCCACGCGGGACATTTTGGAGACTTCTGGGGACCTCTGGGGACGGGCAGATCAAACAGCGGCACAGAAATGCAAAACATTATTTGGCATCCCCGTGGCCGCTCGACCGTTCCTCCCTCGGCACGAGACGACGAACAAACAGGAACACGGCAGCCCGATGTTTGACTACATCAATGCGTCACCGCCCGAACACACACCGCGCGCTTCTCCAGAGTTTGCACTCCGGCCGATTCCTGTCGTATCGACCCATACCTTCACTGACCCAGACAGGATGTCCGCCTCGCGGACAGGTAAAGAACACTCGCAGAACAAGCAATACGACAAACGGACAAACACATACACTACATTACAGGCATTTAGCAGACGCTCTTATCCAGAGCGACTTATATTGTATCCAATTATACAGCTGGATATATACTGGAGCAATGCAGGTTAAGTACTGTGCTCAAGGGTCCAACGGTGGTGTCCTACCAGGGAATCGAACCTGCAACCTTTAGTTTCCAGGACCAGCTCCTTAGCCATTATACTGCACTGCCTCCCATACATACATGAGATTCAAAATGAGAAGCTCTTTTACAATCATGACACAATCCTCCATACCTACCATAAAACGAAGTAAAAATTGCATATGGGCATTTTCTGAACTGCACAGGTGTTATACTCAACGTTGGCCACATCTGACCCAAAATTCCCAATGGTTAAGTCTTTTAGTCCCACAAATAGTAAGCAACATCTGTGTTAGGGCTTTAAGCTCCAAGCAAGGAATTAAATTATCCAACAACAACAGCAGCACACAGGGCTTACATCTTATTTCCCCTGCTTAGAGGCATTTTTAAAGGCCATTCCATCCCATAAAAACACTACTCTAGCAAGGTTCAGTGATTACATTTTAAATTTCATGCATATAGAGCAGAAACCATTATAAAAATCACTTACAAAAAGTGCATTTAACATGGTAAGCAAACACCATTGCAGCTAGCGATATACAATCAACCAAGTGTTGCTGTCAAGTTGATTGCCCTCAAGTCCTGTAAAATAAATGGAAAAAGTGGCTCTCTTGCTTTTGTTTTTTCTTTTTCCTTAAATAGCAGCATCAAGAATTCGCCTGAACAGGTGGGTTTGGGTCACTTACAGGATGTAGATTCACCTCTGGTTAATTCTGTAAGTCCTTTCAGTCAGACCCAAGCAAGGGGAATTACCTGGGTCAGTATTATTTTATACTTATATTAGGCCTATATTATATTATGAATTATAAAAGCAGGTGGTGGGGAAAATGAAGGATGAGAAGGAGGAAGGCGAAACCTCCGTAATGCTCAGCTATCAAACAGAGACTCGGGTTATACCTGCAATCAGGGGCACACAAAGCGTTTCAACCACACCCTTCAAACGCATCCGAACACACCTGACCACAGCTACAAGGTCAAATCACTATGTTCTCCGTTTGCTTGAAAAATGAAATTCTTATATTAGAGATTTCCCCTCCATCCTTTTTTTTATTTATTTATTTAGTGCTACTGTACCAAGCCAACCAGCACAACCTCTACATCCCAAGGGCATTAGCTGAGAGAATACAAACAACCGTTATTGCTCACCATCTAATTACAGCCTAATGAGTTTGCTTAGGAGGGACTGTAAAATATTATGGGCTCTCAAATGGAATTGGTTTCGTCAAATGTATTTCGTCACATGCACAAACACTGAAAACACCAACAGAATGCTAGGTGATGACAGACGGTCGTCAGATTACTCCCGTTTTTCTGTGTTTTCGTAGCTCAACGTCTCCGTTATACAGAAGGCCTGGAACTGCACCAAAACCTTTGACACAGCCATTAACTGCATTTCTGGTTCTGTAAGCAGGGGTTTTACATTTCACAGGGCAAAGGAACACTAATAAAAACAAGATAAACCTCAGCTAAAATGCTTCCCCGCCTTGAGTAACGGGTGTCTGGTGACAGAATCCCACGCATTTCATTAAGTATTCTAGCAGTCTTCCATGTGGTGGGCAGTGGTCTTACAGTTTGTAGAACTCTCTATTGAGTTAAGTGTTTGGTTTCAGCAGCACAGCAGACAACAGTGATGAAGAAACAACCACAGAATTTTTAACAGGACCTGGAGGGCGTTCACGCACCACAGGGGCCCTCCTGCTCGGATGTGGAATGTCTTTAACAGGCAAGGCCAGTTTTAGACCCTACAGGCAGGGGTACCAGGGGCATACGTGGGGAATGCCCTTCTCTCAATACCTCCACTGTACAGCTAAAAAAAAACATGGAAATCTTATAACACAGAACTTAACGGCTTTCTCTAAAATTAGGATTTCTATACACACAAGCACATTAGTCATTCAGGAAAGACTTTCAGGACTGGAGAGTTGATAATTGTTTTCAGTGGAATTAATTTGCTTCTCCACACCCGGTGCACACACAAAGCACAAAAAAACAAGCTAGCCAAATTTTTAGCCATAAGTCATATTTTCCTTTAAATAAAGCATCGACTCTGCAAGGTTTGCAGCTGGACAGATTTTGGAGAATAATCAAGTACAAAGTGATTTCAGAGTAGGATCAGTACGGTCACTGATGGGAGCTGCTCGTACACTGACGAACTCTCGACATGCAACGCAACCAGACGGAAAACTCGAAACCTGTCTTCCGAGCGATCGCTCGACATCGTGCGCAAAGCCTCCAAACAAGGGCCAGGGCGACAGAGGAATGACATCACTCTGTTTACAGACAGCGGTCCGAGTTTATGACCACACCTAAGGGACAAATGCTGGGTCACAGTCGAATCCAACTTCAGCAAGCATAGCAGAAAATTAATTTTAGTGGTGGGGGGGAAAAAGGTACACTGTGAATGTCAAGGACAGTATTTAAATTAGCAGGGCTGTAAGTCTGAACTGGGCCATCCACTCCTTCAGGAGAATTCACACCCGCCATTCAACGATACAAATAGTAGCGACTGTATGCCACTCATCTTCATCAGTCTGAAACACAGCGGGGGGTCTGACAGAGACAAAGCGGAGGGGAGCTCTGGACGGCGCAACTGGATCCGAGCTGGGATCTACGACCCCGGCCAATGGTAGAGCAGGGGGCGGGGTTTCTCACTTCTCTGGCCAATGGAAGAGCAGAGGCGGGGTTTCTCTCCCAGAGGTGAAGACACGTGGCCGCACTACACCTCAATGCTCCTCAGCAACCACACCACCCCCACAACCCCGCTGTGGAGGAGGAAAAGCACCAAATCAGCAGAGAGGATTATGGGAGGGTAATCATGTCAGCAGACGGATTATTTTCTTCTTCTTTTTTGTCTCTGACCTTACACATCTTTGGGAGACTGAAATTGGAAACTGACAAGTAAATCCTTTTCTTTTCCATTAGCAACATATAAACAGGGGAGAGGTCGTACTGTGTGGGGGTGTGTGCGCGTTTGTGTGCAGTGCACACGTGTTTTTTCCACATATACATGAACCAACATCACAGGCTAAATAACAAGCCTGTTTCTGGATGTCAGCAAGGTCACAGCCTGATTCCAAGGAAAGAGAAGAAGAAGAAAAAAACCATCACCTGACACCAAACTAGCCCTGGAAAAGTGAACCCCATATTGGGAGGACCCATAAACTGCTGTCAATCAAACTTGCTTGTCCCAATCAAAAGGTTTCACTCCCAACAGCCAGACAGTGATTGGCTGAAATCAGAGTCACAAAGTCGCACCGCCCCAATTCTGCTTTCAAATAACCTCACTCTCGCATCACTAATATTATCATAGCACATAATAACGACATGGAAGGGGGGCAGAGTTTCTACTAATCTGACAGAACGAGGGCTCAGTTTGACGGTCATGTGCTGGGTCGGTGTGGTTAATCTTCATGGGAAGGACCGTGTGTGACATGTTTCCATGGCCTTCAAAGCACCGCGTGACTAAAGGCAGAGAGAGACACACATTCCATTCGTATTTTTCCAATACATGGTAACTGGCCTCAGGAATCTTCCGAGCACGCTCAAGATAGATTTAAAACAAAAAAAACCACAATTTGCTCCTATATCATTAAGGTCAGGAACCTAAACACACCCGCATTTCTCAAACGCATGTTCACAGAAAGCAGTGAAGAACTGGTGCCCGAACAGTGGAGTGGGGGTAACATTGGAAAGGGCCGTTCCCACCTGAAGAGAATGTGGACTACTCCACTTTCAGCAGTCAGCTCCAACCCACCAGCTCTAAATCCCTTTAAGGTGTGAGGTCACAAATGTGTGATTAGAATGTTCTTAACTGAACATTCTAATGCTGATGTCACAGTCACCGCTTGGTAACTGAAGCAACGGAGTTCTAGAACACCAGAGTTTAGAATTTTGAGAAGAAGCATACAAAAAATATTTTCCCATTTTGTCAAGCTACTCGTGATGCTGATCCATTCACAAAAGACCCAGTAAAACCAGCTTCTCGGCTCACTATTCTGAACCTGCTGAAAAATTTGTTTTTTTCTCCCCAAATTTCTGAACTGTTTTTAGACCACTGCTGAAGCTAGTTCACAAAATAGAGGCCAGGCAGCCAAGTAAGCAGTACAGCGGCATTGCAATGATGGAGTTAAAATTTTATCAGTCCAGTCTGCAGCACCACTTGAGTTCAATTTATGTCTGTCCATATCGTAAACTGAAGCACTTTATTCATTTATTCAACTGAGGGTCAAAGCAGTTGATTGGCTACAGTCAATATCATTTGCGAACACAAAACTCAGCGTTTATTACAATGCAGCCTAGTGCTATCATATCAAAACAACTTTAAGTACACTTATAATGCAGTGCATATCACAAGTGCACTATCACCAGAAAACAAGTTTTATTTTTATTATTTTTTACATGTTTATCTCAAGGCCTGTGTCAATCCCTCCTACATTCCACAACAGTCTAGGAAACAATGCTCTTGGACAAATTCTAACTGTCAGACGACAAGTTTATGGAAATCATTCAAAGCACGCTCGTGAAACAACCAAATATACTTCGGTCGGCGAGCGATGAACGGGCGCCCTCCTCGCTCAACATAAACAAAAGACCGAACGGGAAAACCGTCGGTTAAACGAGCCAATCAACACGCGGCGAAACAGCCTGGCTTCCTGTTCGCGGTTTTCACTCGCGACCGCTGGAAAAGCAACAAGCAAATCCCGCCAGAAATGAAGGATTCAGCCGCGTGCGGAATAAACCGCGCGACGCACAGCGCGTATCAGAGCAGGAGAGGGTAACGAGGGCCGTGTCCGTTTCCGGTTTTTAAATGCCAGCTTCTGGCCCTGACTGCTTAACCAGCCCGAACGTTTACGCCATCGTTTACCTCACGTTATGCAAGCGACGTCTCTTGATAAGCGCGTGAGCGACCGCTCTCGTGTCCCTATATGAAGCTCTTTCACTGTGCTCTAATCTGCAAGTGGACCAGGGTCGCAGGCAGCATAGAGCCCGTAAGCTCATTTGGCCCAGGTAATTGGCGGGGACGCAAACCTGCAAGCACACCGGCCCGCCAGGACCAGAACTGACCGCCGCTACGCTAGAGACTGGAACGAAGCGAGTCGTGTCGATGACAAGGTTTTCTTTTCAAACTGTACAGAAGGAAAATTCACGAAGCTGAAAAAACGAAGTTGCTATGTCATTACAGACTGGCCCTGCAAGGTTTCACCTCCAAATTTTAGTCTGGTGCAACCGTTTGAAAGTCTGCAGTTCAAGGGACACATTCACAAAGTGACTAAAGACGAGGGCAATTCTGAAAATTAGCCTATACTAACTGCCTTTAGTATAGTCAGGCATGAACAAACTTCAGACTGGTGACAGTGGAACAAGCCTGGAGTGTAGTCCATACCAATTCCTGTTTGGGGGAGAAAAAAAAAACAAAAACACTATCTAGCCATTTTCAAAGCACATTGCTCCCACTTATCTTAAAATGGCTCCTGTTGGTTAATAGATTAACTGTACTATTCGAAGTCAGATTGACAGGACAGGCATGTTTTTCATCTCAATGCCAACATATCATGTTCCACTGTGGGAAAAGCGCAGCAAGGACTTTGCACAGTCGACAAACAAACGCTGAACTCAGAACTAAATTTCAGGTCCCCGGTCGCTATCTTCTAAGTCTGCTATGGTGCCTGTAACATTTCACATGGAAAAGTTAAACACTTCAGCTCATTACCAAAAAAATTTAAAACAATCAATTTAACTCACAACAGCAACACACAACAGCCCAGTGCCCAATGAAAGGTTACAAGGGAAGCTACAATAATCTCTATGTTTCTAGTAGACTGTGTTTGTGGTCTTTTCCACAAGGCAAATCATACAGCCTACCCAAGCAACCATAACAGGGGAGAAGAGATAAGAACGGTGACACCGTTTACACACGGTTTACTAGTAACATTTATTTAAGATGAAATTCTAAGTAAAGCATAAACCTAACCCACCTTTATGTTAAACTTAGTTTTAACCGTCTTATGCACCATGTTATTTAACCATTCCACAAGCCCTTCCCAAGCAAAAAGTGTTTGACGCTTAACAGAAGAACATCTGTTCAGGTGTGGTCTGACACTGCTTGCTATGTTATGAGAACATGTATAACCGTTTCGAACGTATGTATTTTTGGTTTTGAATGTTCTAGAAGGTTTTTAAAAAATTTTCTCCTCCTGTATACGGACAGCTATCCTGTCGGCCTCACAGGAAGGTTTCAGGAAGGTCACAGTGACCGGGGCATGGTCACTGTGACCTTCCTGAATACCTTCAGAGTATTTCCATTACAAATTAAAATAAAACAGAAGAGATTAAACTCCAAACTGCGCTGTTCGGGCAAAACTGATATATCATCTCAAAACCAAGAATGTCTCTGCAGATATCAGGCCCACACATGCAGCCGGGCTCCCTCACGATTCCCCCTATGTACTGAATTCAGGACTTCATA
Source organism: Anguilla anguilla (assembly GCF_013347855.1). Classification (NCBI taxonomy): domain Eukaryota; kingdom Metazoa; phylum Chordata; class Actinopteri; order Anguilliformes; family Anguillidae; genus Anguilla; species Anguilla anguilla. Next base: position 4,567,222 of record NC_049204.1, on the reverse strand, counting down.
TCTTAAGAGGAAAAAAAAAAAAAAGCTGTCTGTCGTTGTTTTATCTCAAATTTCAGTCGAGTCGCAAGCCACCTTACGCGCTGAAAACACACTCAGCACACATTCACCACGCCCGCGATTACAAAACAGCTTCCTAAAGGAGCAATGAAGTAGAAAAACACATTCAAATGTAAATGCAAAGTAGTGTAAAAAAAAAAAAAAAAAAAGCACCATAAGAAAAAAAACAGGTATCTAAAAAATTGTGTGTTTTCATGGGGAGTCCTCTGCGGTCTAAAGGCACTTGTCTTCGAACCGAGAGCAACTGGGCCTTCGAGCTACACTCTGACCCCCTGCCGCTCTGTGATAGGACAATGGGGGAGGAGGCGGTAACAAGCAAAGTCATCTGTTCCCGCTCAAAACACAGATCTAACTGGGTACAGCGGCTCGAAGACATCTGACAATCATCCGTTAAAATTTTTTTATTTTTTTTATTTTATTTTTAAAAAGAACTCTTTGGGAGTAATTCACAAAGAAACACTAAGCTTTTGCCAGTGAGACTTTACTGAGAGCAGGTTAGAAAATGAGTGTCATTACGACGTCTCTCCTGGCAAATTCCCAAATTTATTGGAGGCGCGGTCATGCTCTCCAGAGACCAGACCCAAAGCCGGGGAATGGGGGGGGGGAGGTGGGGAGGTGGGGGTTAAATCACACACGGGCGTCTGGGGATTTTAAAACCTCGCAGCCCTGTGTGGTCGCCTGAAGTCTTTATTTGGCACGGTTTGAAATGCCAGGTTCCTGTCAAAGACCCCACAATAGACTCAAATAGACCACCGGTGCCAGACGCGCTCCAGACCAGACCATTATAGAGAGGGACAAAATGGTGCTTGACACAATCACACCAGGATAATCATACAGGAATGCAACCTTTACATGAGAAACTTTTAAAAATTAAAATTAAAATTAAGAAAACAGGAAGGGGCCATTTTACACACAAACTTTATAAACTCTATCCCAGTTCACAGCCCATTCAATGAACAGGCCAAGGCTCACATTTCCACATCCACAGTGTGCGCAGGAGTTGCACAAGTTAGTTGTGAACAAGGACTGCCATTCATGTGTCCACTCCCTCAACGGTCCAGTCAGCATTCAGGGAGGCAAACCAAGTAACCGCCATACGATATACTGTACAATTGCCCAATCATTAACAAGAGCTTAATGCTGAAGAAAAGAAAAAACAGAGTCGGAGCCATGTTATCGACTGGTACGGGATCATCCCGTGCAGGCCCGCTATTGTATAGGCTTAGGAGTCATTTTTACAAAAGTCTTGTACAAGTCTTCGGCCAGGTTTCCAGCTACCTGCAGAGAGGTCTCCTTACACAAACGAAAGCGGTTTCAGATGCACGGTCACGAGCTCAAATTGATAGTGCAAATTGGCGGAGCAAACACGAAAGGGCTTTTTAAAAGCAGAAGAGCGGGTTTTTCGACACACAAAATTATGTTATCCAAACGGCGACTGTAAACGTTTCTGTTTCATAACACGTAAGGCGATCCAAAAGTTTCTCCCAATAACTACATTTCCAAACCGTAATCTGTACCTCCTAGCTCAGCTCAGGCAGTTTATGATATATGAAAGATTCAGACAAATTCTTTGCAAACGGGTCCTATTCAATTAAAAAGCCTATTCAGTACGGGGCAAATACACATACACGATAAACATATCGCCTGCAAATATATTCAAAGAGCGACAGTTTGTCCAAGCATCCGCTTGACATTTTGAAACGGTTTCACGTGATAATGCAATCACACTGGAATTTTTTGAAAACACGTCAATTAGCCTGCACATTTACAGTAATAAGAGGAAGAGGAGGGTGAAGACAACAATAAATGGCAGATACCTAGAAGAGCCTGAAACAGGCTGCTCTGAAAAATGTTGATGACCCTCTCAATCGAGTGTCTCAGCTGTCGGTCCTCGGTTTGACTGAGTTTAGTCCGATACTCTTCCAGCAGTCGCAGTGCACGTTGCGCATCTAGGGAAGAACAATCAAAATTAGTTACAGAACTAGTAAACAAAGTTCATTAAGTCATTTCCCACCTAAAATAATCACAAAGGTAACTCGATTTACTAGCCCAAAAGATGCACTGACCCATTGCGACACGCACGTCCACTCTTTTGTGGCACGTCTAAACGCAACATTCTCTACAAACTGGATACAACGGTAGTGGTGCCTTCAAGTGTTGTAACAGTTGCATTAGTTGGCTAATATGTTTCCGTATGTCTTGTGCTCGCTGTCTGTCCTCCCACTAGCCGGCTGATTAATCATTCGCTTCATGTTCGTGCTAATGTACACAGCCGCTAGCTTGCTCTAGCCCACTGATCTATCATAACACAAACATAACTAAACCATGTCAGTTGATCATCTATACAAAAAAAAAACGTACGCAAGTGTCGCAAAGATAGACTCACCTTTTTTTCTTACTGGCATTGTCAGAATCCAGGTGTAAAGAACAAGTAAATCAATAAAATAAAAACGTCAACTAGCCGCAGTGTTTAAACCACGTTACGCACACCCTTTAATTTCAAACGTCCTTAGCGCGGCAGTACCAGTGGGAGAGTTTGTTCCGTTTCGCATGAAACCTAATAATTCTCCCCCGTTCGCCAAAGCCCTATGCACCTATCTACTGTAGTATTTTTCCAGTGTCAGCTAGCAAGCTAGCCGCACTACAGGTTACTTTGCTACCAAACGAACACAGAAGTCGATCTGTGCATTTGTATCCAAATCTCCACCGGTTCACCAGCAAGCAAGCTAGCTGGCAAGCAAGAGCAAGCCAGCCAGACACACTTCATAAACCTGACAGTGGCGAACAGGATTCAGCAGACGCCGCCAGACACGCACTGGTCGTCTGCGCTCTTTGGTCGCTCCGGGAGTTTGATAAACTTTGACAGAAAATTGAAGCGAACCGGTCGTCAACCAACCAGGAGGAGGGTCGCGCGGTGCATAATTATGTCAGCGCAACAATCCACTAAAACTGCCGCGAGACTGCTACAAGTCCAAGAAACAATCTGAAATAACAAATCCACTTTCAGTTTGACGTATGTGAAGTTCAATCCGTGCATTCGCGACGTGCCCTTCCCTCATAGGGGATGTTTTTATTTAAAAATTCCCTTTCTCTTGTGCTTTCTTATTTTCCCAGAAGTCAAACTTCTCTTTCTCTCCCCTCCTGTTTTTTTCTCCTTCCTATATATCCGAAATTCCAAACTTTCCTCCAAAATGGCGTCCTGTACCGAGAAACAATGTCACGTGATCGCGCTCCCTACTCTTAGCTGCCCAATCGCTCGTGGAGTCGGCCCTGAGATACCTTCAAGCAAGGGAGGGGAAAGGTGAGACTTCGGAGTTCCTTAAAGCACAAAAATATTAAATCACAGTGTAATCAATCTTCATCTGCGCGCAGTCTTCCAGATCCTGAATAAAATGCACTTATTATATCTGTAGTATGCCCTGTGTTAAGTCATATTTGAATTAAACACAATTGCAGCACGGAATAATCAAAGATACAGTATAAGTACAGTAAATTTAAAACAGTAAAAAATGAGCTTTACAGAGGTACAAGCAGTAAAGCAAATGAAAGGTATGTCTTCTTTAGAAAAAAAAAATTACTAAATGCGATTAAGGAGGACATGAGAGGTTTATGTCACGGAAATCTTCTCGTTTCACAATGTGGAAATAAATTGGCAGACATGAAATATGGCAGACGTAGGTATGTCTCATAGTACCTTTCGACTACTTTGAAAATAAAAATAAAGGATCTGTCTGTGAATCGACAAACTTGTGACCAGAGTTTGACGCGTGGCCACTGTGCAGACGTTCAGACAGACACAATTGCGTTAAATTATTACACTGATTATTTTTGGCAACCGTTGCCCTGGTGGCTTGTCCCTTTAGCGGCAGCCTCGTAATACATCATGTGACGAAGGAAGGTTTTTGCAAGGAGGAGACGCTGAGGTGCTTTACCACAGCACTGAGGAAAACGCACCAAAAAAAAAAAAAAATCACAGCTGAAGGAAATTCTCGTGTACATCGGCGGATACTAAACCGAGGTCAGGGTTCAGCAGGAGTGTGTCAAATTTCTACCAGCATCTAAAGACAGAGCATTTTAAATGCCTGTTTAACCCAGGTCTGGTGTACAGGTCATGTGATTCAGTGTTTCCCCAGCAAAGGTTACTGAGAGATGGAATAATTATAAATTGCATCTATTTCATAATCAGTTATTAGGATTGTTACTTTTTTCATGTTGACGTGTTCCTTTTTCTAACCCAACAAGCTTTGACAATACAATTGTACAATTTTGTCATGCCAACAAATCATCTTGAATTGAACTGAACTGAATTTAAAAATTACATTAAAGTGAAGAGGTCACTGTAAAAGCAATGTCCATTTTTGGAACACGTGTACATACGAGATGCCAGTATTTAACAGCATTCAGACACGTTCCCATAACCTTGGCATCCATAACTTTCAACAGAATAGTTAAGTTATAATTTATTAAGGGTGCTACCTTATTCATCATAAAACCAATGTGAGGTACACACACCACTCCTCAATCCCCCATCGAAGAGAAAATCCTCCAATGAGAGAAACAGTTTCACAAGTCATGCATGCACTGTATGCATTCAGAACGAACGATTTCAAAATATAGAAACTGCATCAATACCATTTATTAACACTGTTGCATGCTAAATAATTTGACGGCCATTAATTGAGCATGAAGCTGAAAAGCGTAATTGCACAAATGCGCCACATCGCCAAACACACATCATTACGCCGACCAGATGTCCTCTTTTTCCAAGAATTTTTTTTTTTTTTTTGGGACCAAAAATATCTGTCCAGGTGGGATTTCTAAATTCACAAAAAAAAAATGTCTGGTATGATTTTTACTTTTTTTTTAAATGCAAGTACATGGTCACCCAAAAAAAATGCCATTGTCAGAATGGTGATACCCAAATCAGGTGAGTTGCGCTTTCCTAAAAGGGGGAGGTGGCGTGATGTTTTAGTCCCCGTAAGTCCCAGGGGAGGCATCCCAGGTAGAGTGGAGAGTGGAGAGAGAGCCCTTTGTGGCTCTGCATGAAGCAGCGCATCTTTTGGGGGGCGACATAGCTCAGGAGGTAAGACCGATTGTCTGGCAGTCGGAGGGTTGCCGGTTCAAACCCCGCCCTGGGCGTGTCGAAGTGTCCTTGAGCAAGACACCTAACCCCTAACTGCTCTGGCAAATGAGAGGCATCAATTGTAAAGCGCTTTGGATAAAAGCGCTATATAAATGCAGTCCATTTACCATTTACCATGTTTTACAGACAGCGGAAAACGCAGCGGTTCGGCACCCCGGCCCGGGTTCGACTGCGGCGCGGGGAAGTTACATCACATGACATTACAGGCATTTAGCAGATGCTCTTATCCAGAGCGACTCACACAATTCTTACATAGCGTTTTACATTGCATCCATTTATGCAGCTGGATATAGATACTGAAGCAATGCAGGTTAAGTGCCTTTGCTCAAGGGTACAACGGCAGTGTCCTACCCATGAATCAAACCTGTGACATTTCGGTTACAAGACCTGTTCCCTACCCATTATACTACACAGCCCCCCCCCCCCCCCCCCCCCCCCAGTTGACGCAGGTGGCAGCCATCTGGCGCCAAGCTGGCCCAAAGACACCGGACGACTCACATCTGACGACCGAACCTCCGCAGTTCTTCCAGCGTGCGCGTTACCAGATTGAGAGGAGACATTGCGGCCCTGTTGCGACTTTCTGTAACCCCCTTTTCATGGCATCAAGCACAAACAGACACCTAATGCTGCGGATTGTACACATATTTGGTTTTAAAATTTAGATTTACCCTTAATTTCTCACTAACTTTACAAATTGAAACTTGTCTAAAAGCAAAAATGAATGAATGAATGTGTGAATGAATGAATAAATGAATGAATGAATGAATGAAGCGTCCTTATACCCCTTAAGGTAGTTTCCTGATCCGCTATGTGTTGCACAATGGCATGCTTATTTAGATAATGCTATAAGCCTTACCCCAAAAATGTTTTTTTATTTTTTTTTTATTTTACACAAAGCACCCTCAGAGTGTACCATGGGATCAGCTTTCCCCTGGAGGAAGAGTTTATGTTGGCAACCGGTACAGGGCAAGTAGGTGCCTGCTTTGCAGAGGAACAAGAGGGTCAGGTTAAGATGAAGTAGAAGTGCTTCAAGGAAATACTTCTTTCAGAAATCAATTACGGGATTCTCTTCTCTCAGGGGGTGTTTTTTTTATATATTCTCCAAATGGGAGGCTCTCTGACACTCCTAGGGAAGAATAAGAAAAAAAAAGATTTATGGAATTAATTTAATGGTTTTTGTGCTCTTTAGCACAGTGCTGTACTGTATAGGAGCGTCTCTGTAAAGCCTTCTCTGTATTCTGGGTGGGTTTATTACTGATATTACAGAGTCTCCTTTGAAAGGGCAACGTTCTAGGTCAGTGTTCTAGAACTCCACAACTTTCAATTACTTGTAGTGATTGTTACATCAGCATTAGAATGTTCCGTTCTGAACGTTTCGTCCGGGGCAGCAGTGTGTAGAATAATGTGTAGAATAATGGGTAAGGAGTTGGTCTTGTAACCTGTAGGTCACAAGTTCGATTTCTCTGGTAGGACGCTGCCCTTGTACCCGTGTGCAAGGTACTTAACCTGCATTGCTTCAGTATATATCCAGCTGTATACATGGATGAAATGTAAATGCTATGTAGGATGTTGTATAAGTCGCTCCGGATAAGAGTGTCTGCTAAATGGCTGTAATGTAATGCAGTTAAAAACATTTGAATCACATATTTGTGGTCTTACAGCTTAAAGGGTTAAAATAAATAAATCTATTCACACCACAGGTCTAAAATTATTTATACCTCCCTTCAGCTGTATTGTCATTGCATGCACTTGTCTCCCCGGAGATAGTTCCTCCCTTTATTAGCGTCCTTGGGTAAAGACCGATCCTGTTCGAGAAAACAATAGTTATCTGCACCATTCCCGAACCGGCGCGGACGTAGGTCCTGTCGGCTCTCGAGACATAAATAACCGCTCTGTTCCAGCGCCGCTCTAAAGTTCGCGGGCGCGCAGAACTGACGCTGTGGCCCAGATTAGAAAGCGGCTCTGCTGAAAGAGGATGTTATTTTAGGATCGTCATGTTTTATGAATGCCGTCTTGCTCTGTGAATGGCTGTGTGTTTTCGCCTCAGCGCAAAGTAAAGGGGGAAAGCGTAAACTAGCTCTCCGCGTCACCCAGACTAACGTGCCGGTACACTGACCACTTTTTACACAGGCTAAGGAATCACTCAGGGAGAAAGTTCCAGTGTGCGTGTGTAAGTCAGGAAAATGGTGAGCATTGTTGGGCTGAATGGCCTGCTCCTGTCATTATGTTATGTTATGTCTCGCTCTCTCTACATAAAACAAACTTGTTCACACGACCCAACTATTGATTCCTTTATTTTTCATTAATTTATTTATTGCTTTGTTTTTTAAAAAGTAAATGAGCTGTTTAAACATAAATATCTTTTAATAAGATTGTTTTCAACCCCTGGTTTTAGCATGCCTATACGATCCAGAATAAACATATCGCCTTGTTTAGCGTGACTTCTGTTTAGTTTTGAGGAGGTAACGGAATAAATCTCACAAGAGTTTATCCAAGAGCCCGTTTCCAATGTGCAGTGGTTTCCACCATATGCTGGTGAGAAACATTATTGTCATCATGACTAGACAAAAATATAATATTTTAGTGGCATCCATGTTTTTGGCCCAGAAATGAATAAACGGGCTGTTGTACAGCAGGTTCCGCGACGTGAACAGCAGGCTAATGGCCACGGTGAAGGAAGCCAGGTGCTTTCCCCGCGTTATCACTTTCTTTCTCGTGGCTGCAAGGAATGCCACGAGTCCGGTTCAGCTTGTACCTGTTGTGCACCAGGGGGTTTCTTTAAAAATAAAACCCTGAATCATTGCATAAATCTACCGGTTACTCAATAAATTAAAAAAACAATGTTGAGGTAGTCGTTCTTTACTTTTTTTTTTTTTTTTTTTTGAAAGGGTTTGTTTTTTAGGGGATGTTGGTGATGTGTCTGTCATTTTGTATACCACTGGGAGAGCGGCTGTGAATGAATAAGACTGTGACTGACTATGACTGCTATGGACCTGCTGACAGTCATTTCTTAATTCTGTATCTGCATTACAGTGACGTGTGCATGTATGCCAATATCCAGCCATCCATCCATTATATATACCTACTTATTCGTGGTCACGGTTGCCGGGGGGGGTGGGGGGGGGGGGGGGGGGGTGGGTGGCTGCTGGAGCCTATCCCAGCGTGCATTGGGCGAGAGGCAGGAATACACCCTAGATAGGCCACCAATCTATCGCAGGGCACACACACCATTCACTCACCACTCACTCACACATTGCCAATAGATTATTATTTTTATTATTATCATCATTATTTCTGTATTGTTCCAAGCTGTATTCCACTGGCAGCTTAAGACAGGGTCCATGCTCTTGTCTACAGTCATAAAGATTTCATTGTAATCAAGTCAAGCCCATCACAGCTGATGAAACCTCAGAACAGAATGGGGCTTACGCTATTGTGAATAGACAGATGGGCTCTGCCAAATCCCGCCTTACATCATTTAATAAGTATATCAATGCAATCCCACCCCCCCCCCCCCCCATCCCCCAACCCCCTTACCCCCCAGGAGAATTAATACATAAGCAGGCGAACACGCCATTCTCTTCTTGTTAAGTCGGGAAGGAGATCTTGGCCCAAGCTTGCGCTCCTGTTCTGACACGATCGCACTCAATGAGCGTGTACTACCTGGATGCCCACCCATAATTCCATGCTGAGAACGTACCCCTCCTCCCCCTCCCCCCCGCTCCAGTTCAGAGGTTGCACGCTCAGGCGGAGGGAAGATCTTCTATTGAAGTATTAATGCGATCTACGCACCTGGGCTTTTGATCTGGACCTGACAGCAACCGCCGGCATGAAGAAGAAGGAAAAAAAAATGAGCGATACAGAATATCATGGAGAAATACAGAACAGAGAAATATTAAGTGCAATGCAATCATTATTCCTTCTACGCTTGTACACAGTTTCAGATCAAATCTCAGGGGCGCAGGTTGCTTTTTGTGTGTGAGGTACTTATGCCGTGTGCACGGGTCAGCACTGGGTGACCGGAGGAAAACCTCGCCTCCATTTGTGCATTTCATACAAATATATCAGCAGTGCAGCATAATGGGTGGGGAACTGGGCTCGGAAAACCCTGAGGTTGTAGATTTGACTGTCAGCAATTCCCCTGTCGTCGTACCCTTAACCCTTTGAAGAGTAGTTTTTCTGGAAACGGGAGCTAAGAAACAGGATATGTGTTTTACAGTTCACGGAGCGGAGGAGGTCTTCATTCATTACCCATAGGTAGGTTTTTTCAGAATGTTTTTTTTTTCTTTCAAAATTCTAAGTCAGTGTTCTAGAACTCCGCTGTTTTCATCTACCAACAGCGATTGTTACATCAACATTAGAATGTCCAGTTAAGAACATTCTAATCACACACACACATTTGCTATCTCACACCTTGAAGGGTTAAGACAGATACTTAACCTTGGATTGCTTCGGTAAATGCCCAGTTGTATAAATGGATTGTACATAAAAGATAGTCAGCTGACCATGTCACTCAAGAAAGAGTGTCCGGTAAACGCTTAAAATAGAAAACCATCACTGCGTCATGCCTATTCAAATGAAAACCACAAAGCCAAACCTTATCTAATGTAATAATGAAACAGTTTCTCTCATTTCCTAAAAATTTTGGAAATAAAATGGGGATTTTTGTTTCATGCCAAACAAAATGCCACGTTTTTAACGGATACAAGCTGCCACACTACTGAATGCCATCAATGTTGTCAGCTGGTTTCTTGTGGGTTTGCGCAAATACATTAACCAGTCGTTACAAAGATCTCCTTCAAACATTAATCATCTGTGGCCAGGCACTTATTTTCCTTCTTCCACAGTGTCACCATGAGTCTTGGCCTCACATCAGAGGTGGGCCGCAAAAAAAAAAGAAAAAGAAAAAAAAATGCGTGGTGGTAGGTGACTCAGGGTGGCCGTTGCCTGGCGATTCGTCGGTCGCCCCGATTGTTGTCCCCCCTTCAGAATGGGGTGCTTTGTCTTGCGAGAAGAACGACGCCAGTCACTGGTTATTACTGCTGCTGCGCTCCGGACGGGGGCTGTGCTCGCGTCCTGCCACCGAGGAACAACAGCGTAGCCTTTCACGAAATCAAACCCCGACGCAACAATGCGGGGGATTCACGGAGGGAATCGGGAGGCAATCGGGACAATGTCACAGTTTAATGCTGCGGCGAATATGAGCCATAATATAGCCTACCACAGCCGCCGCGCGCGGGTGAAGACAAAAAGCATCGCTATATTAGGAGGAAATGCGATGCTAGAATGCCGCGTCATTCGCCGTAATTTATGAAGTGTTTCGCAACGGTTAAAATTTTTTTTTTTATGCATGCCTGTTACCGTAATGCATATCGCCCGTTGCCAGTCCCGTTAAGTGGCCGAGCGAGTTCGACGGCAAAGTTTTGCGGAAACTCCCCCAAAGCTCGCCATAAGCTGGAGCGAGTCTGGTCTGGCCCGGGGGTTAGGGTTGCAGTTTCAGCTTCCATTTTTCTACCTGGAGCACAGCTGTCATTCACACCGACGCTGAAGCACGATAGAAACTTTATTTACACCAGTTACTCCTTCTCACCAATACACTGAGGCACCACAGGTACTTTTCACACTAGATAGGCCGCACCTGTGTTCTTTTGGTCCCCCCGATTCTTAACTACAGGAGGTTCCATGTTACTAACGGGAGTTTCCAGTGCTATATTACAACACATGACATCCATCGCCACAATATTCACCTTGGTTATGCTTCTTAATTCATTTTTCAGATGCACAAATTGGAATATTTTGGGTTGGAGAGGCAGTGAAATGGAACATGGAACAAAATGGAGAACACACAGAAATGAGTATCCGGTTAGTTCGTGGACTCTGTGGTACTTCCCAGACCAGTCAAAACTGGACTACTGGCTTCCCTGTTCCTCGTGACTTATGTACAGAGAAGTAACTCATGAGAATATGAGTATATATGCAGGCCTGCATATGTGTCATCGGCATGAGGAAGGCCTGTGGCATGCACTCTCAGCAGCAACTTAACCCTTTAAGGTTGGGAGATCACAAATATGTGATTGGAATGTTCTTAACTGAGCATTCTAATGCTGATGATGTAACAATCACTACTGGTAACTGAAAGCAATGGAGTTCTAGAACACTGGCTTAGAATGTTCTTAACTGAGCATTCTAATGCTGATGTCACAATCATTACCGGCAACTGAGCATTCTAATGCTGACGTAACCATCACTCCTGGTAACTGAAAGCAATGGAGTTCTAGAACACTGGCTTAGGATGCTAAAGAAAAAAAAACATTCTCAAAAAAACCTACTCTTAAAAATGGTTAATAAATGCAGTCCTCCTTCACTCTGTGAACTGTAAAGCACATATCCCGTTTCTTTTTTTTCTTTTTTAAAACTGAAAGCTTTTTGCCTGCGTTGCTGATTGGGAACCGGATTTATAGTGACCGATGACACACTTAATCATGGAGCTGTCAAACGCCCCATTACCGCGATCATGGGGAGGGGCGCGTCCATTGTGTGAGTCGGGATTTATCCTGGGCTTTGATGTGGCTCTCCAGGGAGAGACAGAGAAGCTGAAGTGGACTCTTTTATTGGCCCTTCATGAAGAAGAACAACAACAACAAAAAAAAAGATTTAGAGGGATCAGGGCATCGGAAAGGTCTCAGGACAATTAGAAAACACGGATGCCCGTGTGCACTCTGGGGGTTTTAGCGTTTGTCACGCGGCCCGTTTCATTTCATTTCGTTATAAATAAACACACCGTTGCTCTGATTAGCCTCGGGCTACAAGGTCTGTGAAAATGAACAAGAGTAAAGAGACATGTTGGCCGGGGGAGTTTTATGCTTTATGGCTTATATAATAATAATAATATGAGATTATATCTTCACTATAAAAATGTTTTGGGTGAACCCATCTAATGAGCCTATATTTTCAGTTTCATATCATATCACAGATTTGATGCGTGGATGTAAATAATGGACAGATTTCTATCAAAGGGTCACCTTTGATCTGTTTGACCTGATTTTTGGATTTTATCGGAAAGAAACGGACCGTCTCTCTCCCAACTTGTTGAAGAACACTTCACGTGACTGACCAGCCCATTGCAGTCTGCTGCATATTTTATGCTTATGTAATTGACCTCAACACCACAAACAGCAGCTCACTTCAAAGCTGTAGTAAAAGCCTTCCATAATTATGAAATTTCTTCCAGCAAGCTCTTTTTTTGTTTGTTTTGATGTATACTATGTGCACCGATTAGCTCTTACCTTGAATTACAGCGCAAAATTTCAAATGTCAGGCCACATAAATGACATGCCATTCCATAAACACTTGTTTACGCTATCATACCATGACATCATCGAGGGAAACTAGGCCTAGTTTTTGAATGCATGTGAGAACAAAGTACAGCACACACACACACACACACACACACACACACACTCCCAGGCTATAAAAAGTAGAGTTATCCGCATGTCTTTGTGACAGTACACGCTTGCCGCTTCCCTTGTCGGCAGATTAAGTAAATCCAATCTAGGACGTCTGAAAGCCCCCCTGCAAACTCTGTCTGCTACGAGCCGTACTGTGGAGCACACAAAGCTTTCCTCTTTATTAAAACACACTTTCACATGCAAGCGTTGTTTGAGCTTTCTCGCTCACCGAATGGATTACGAATGAGGTCAAACAGATATCTTTCATGTTGTCCTTCACCACCCCTCGCATGGCTTAATCAAACAGTGAGATTAAGAACCAGGTTAAAAATATATTTTTAAAAGCGCAGTTACTCCATTTGACGCTTTTGAAGTGAACGTCATCAGTAAATTTATGCAGCCATGAAGTCATCACAGCCATATAAAACTCTCACACCGCACGAGATTTCCCTTGTTAATTCAACTTCTTTACGTCGGAAACTGTGACACACACCTAGATTTATACTCACGACTGCACATTAAAAGACGTTGGTGAAATTTATGAAAGCTAAACGTTTTTTGAAAGGTTTGAAAATGTAAGCAACTGAAATGTAAACAGTTGTATTATTTATGGTGAAACACCATAATACATTTAACGTTTGTTATTTATACAGCCTGCTACCGCCTTGTTATCATTATTTATACGGTAAAGTTCTGGCTGTCCAGTTGCCAGTAATTTACCATAAAATTTACAATTTTATTTTTACAGTGAAGCCTCTCTGTATCTCCATTCCATGTGACATTTGTTGTTCCAATGACCTCGACATGCACTTTTGTACATCACTTTGGATAAAAGTGTCTGCTAAATAAATTAAATGTAATGTAATGACTCAATGTTTCGGTGTAGATAAAATAAATGTACTTTAGGAAATCCACAATACCAAGGCATATTAGTGACAATTTAACATCTATCAAATATAGTAATATAAGTATTAGTAATTCAGTTATTTATCATGGCACTACGTGGAGGTATATGTAGCATATATATATGATATGTAGCCTGCACTGTTTACATTGAGAATCACGCGCTGTAGGAAATGCTGCTTCCAGCCGAGCGATTTTGCGGTCCTCATCATCAGCTCTGGTTGCATGTCCTGGCATCACCCTTCTGGCAGCGCACGCAGCTCCCGCTCGGCCCGAGCAGCTGAGTGTGACAGGGCGCTGAAGAGCAAGGGGGGCGTGGCCCAGGGAGACAGAATTGGGGGGGGGGGGGGTTATGAGGGAGGAGGCAGTGCGACTCCTCACCTGAGATCGGGTGTCTGCAAAATGAAAGGTCTGGGTTCTTCGCTGCATTATAGAACACCGTTAAGGTAACAAGATTGTTTTCTTCTCTCCATTCTAGAACACCAGAAAGGTAAAAAGATTGTGCTCTTTGCTGCATTCTAGAGCACTGGAAAAGTGAAAAAAATGTATTCATTCTAGAACACGAGTCCGGAACAAAAGCAGTTAAAGATCTTGTCAGTTGTGCCAGGACAAAAGACCTGAGGACTATGAAAGACCAAGTTCATGATAGCATTCCAGAACACAAGACAGATTTAAAAAAACATTCCATTCATCATGGTGTTCTGGAACATAAGACTGTAAAAAAAGGCTGTATTGTTCTGAAGACTAAGCTGGGTTGGGGGGGGGGGCATTGGTACATCCCCATTCTACCCAGTGACCCCCATCACCCTATTGCCCCCTGGTCTCTAGGGAATTAACAAGGTCTACAGAAGGTGAGAACAGCTTGGCTGCTGCCACAAGGGTCACTCTCTGCTCTTAAAACGCTCCTGTTCAGCTGCTTAGAGGATAACCAGGACCTGAAGGCTTCCCCTCTCTCTCTCTCTCTCTCTCTCTCTCTCTCAAGGTCAGGCTAAATCCAGGGGTCGCTGCACATCCTGTGCGCTTCCAGGATCGCCTGTGATTGGCTTAGCAGCTTCCAGGGTGGACAGTGATGAGCAGCCGCTGCTCTGAAGTCCGGCCCACCGAGCGCCCTGACCACACTTCAAAAAGAAACCTGGTCCACTACCTGTTTAAGTTGCCTCCATCCATCGTAGGCCAGGTGCAGCTGATGACTCTAAAGATAGCACTTGTCTTGATATTAGCTGATATAAATGGACCGCATTTATATAGCACTTTTATCCAAAGCGCTTTACAATTGATGCCTCTCATTCACCAGAGCAGTTAGAGGTTAGGTGTCTTGCTCAGGGACACTTCAACACACCCAGGGTGGGGATCGAACCTGCAACCCTCCGACTGCCAGACAACTGCTCTTACCTCCTGAGCTATGTGGCCCCTATTAGCTGGTATATGTTCTTGGGTATGGTAAATGCTATTTTGTTTTCATTTGTTATCTCCAATCCCACCCAAATTTGGAATGTCCAAGTCACAAAAACTATGTGCAAGCGTGTTCATATACGTCCCCTGGTACTGGTGTAGGGCAGTGAAGCCAACTCGCGGTTCTCCTCTGAACTACGCAGTGCGTGCCAGATGCTTCTTTTCACACCACAACCACAAGCCACACGTGTGTAGAGTAGGGGTGGAGGAGACCCAATCATACGTGTGTGTCACTGCTAATCCCTTGGGAGACCTGAAGCCAAACATGTGCTGCCCCTGCTGGCCACAGTTCGCACTGGCACAGGCCGGATTCAATCAGAGACCACAGTGCTCACTAATGCCCCCACAAGCAGTGCTTTTCCCAAGCTACCCTGCAGGCTGTATTTTATGTTTACAGCAGTGGGCTGCGTACGTTAGCAAGTACACGCTAACAGGAAGCACTGTGAAAGACCACACCAGTTCAGAGTCGGTAAAAACAGACGCAACTACTCCCTGACTAATTATTTATATTGAGAATTACATTACAGGCATTTAGCGGACGCTTTTATCCAGAGTGACTTACATTGTATCCAATTATACAGCTGGATATATACTGGAGCAATGCAGGTTAAGTACCCTTGCTCAAGGGTCCTACCAGGGAATCAAACCTGCGACGCTTAGGTTACAAGACCAGTTCCTTAGCCATTATACTACACTGCCGCCATAATACAAGAATAACACAATGACCACCACCTGAACTCGATATGAATGCATTATAGTGATGCCATGTAGCGTTTGACTCCCAACAGTGCGATATATTTATTGTACATTCTCCCAGAACTGGGGTTCAACATCCACGAAAGAAAACAACTTTTATAAAAAAATGTTTTTGAAAAGGTAACAAATTTAGCCTGTGACTCCCTTGGATTTGAAACAGTTCACTGGACTGAAAAGATGTGTTTCAGACAACCAAGTCTTAACGGATTCATTCATCACTGCGGTGTAAACGTGCTCGCTCTCTTGAGTCCAAGGGCCCCCTTCTTGAAAGGGGCAGTTGACCGTGTTCAGTATCCAGGGGAGTGCTTTTCACAGTCAGCCACCGACCTGATTTGAATTCAAGGCACTTGGGCTGGATGCAAGTATGTTACTACAAATCAGCGACCATGAAAGCCGAACCCCTACAGACAAACGAACAATAAACACCGCATTCACAATACATGTGTAGCACAGTGGGTAAGGAAATGGGCTTGTAACCGAAAGGTCGCAGGTTCGATTCCCGGGTAAAGACACTGCCGTTGTACCCTTGAGCAAGGTACTTAACCTGCATTGCTTCAGTATATAGCCAGCTGTATAAATGGATACAATGTAAAAAATGCTATGTAAAAAAGTTGTGTAAGTCGCTCTGGATAAGAGCGTCTGCTAAATGCCTGTAATGTAATGTGTCTTGGGTGACATAAACATGTTGCAGTGAAAATATTTTAATTAAAATTAAAAAAAATCTATTTATATTTATGTCCCATGTAGTGAAGGTTTCAGCACAGAATAATACTTAATGGTTTTTGACATTTCGAATTGAGACACACATTCCCTACAGGGAATAAACATGAATTGCTGGGTATCAGAAGAATATGCAACAAAGATGCTGAACGCTTTTCCAGCCTTATAACCATCTGTATCTGCCAAATTCATCGCAGGCTAAAGTCTGCCACAGAGCTGTGCCTCTCTACAGACAGAGTTCCACAGATGTTGAACAAATACGGCTTTTCTGCACTTTTCTCGACCTGGATTGGCATGGTTTAGACCGCTGTAATCTTAATGGACGTATCCAATTCAGGTACGGCCAGTCAGATGAATATTCAGCTAACGAGCAGCTAATTCAGCTAGGCTACCCAGCTAGCTTGCTTATCTAGATAGTTAGCTGAACAGGCTATCTAGCTAGTTGGCTAGCTAGTTCGCTGACTAGGCCCCTACGTGAACATAACTTTGCTCAAAGGGATCAAGTTACGAAATATTTGTTTGAGTTTCCTTTTGCTGGTATGCAATATTCATAAAATTCAGTCAATACAAGTCATTCAATAAATGTGTTGAATGACTTAGACTTTGACAGATAAATGGAAACTTTTCTTCTCAAAATCTTTGGCAAATCAGTTCGAGCATTGACCTCAGCACACAAACTGTCTGTGAAGAAAAATGAATACAACTCTTGTTGTCAAATTAGTGAAATACACCCCCCCCCCCCACACACACACACACACACACAGAAATTATTTGTAATATATATATTTTTTAAAGTGTATTTCAGTTATTCTTTCCCCAACGGCAGTTGGCGAGGAGCCATTTTCCTCAAAGCTCGTCTGACGTTACCAAAACACGCGCGCGGGGCACCGAGGGACTATGGGTAAATTTTCTCGGTGCCTCCCGAGAGAACCCCCCCTCATCCTGAGCCGTGTTGACATTCAGACCCGGGTGAATAAATGGCCGTCTATTCATGGTAAATGGTAAATGGACTGCATTTATATAACGCTTTACAATTGACGCCTCTCATTCGCCAGAGCAGTTAGGGGTTAGGTGTCTTGCTCAAGGACACTTCGACACGCCCAGGGCGGGGTTTGAACCGGCAACCCTCCGACTGCCAGACAATCGGTCTTACCTCCTGAGCTATGTTGCCCCTATATATTCCCGTTATGTATAGGCTTGTAGCGTAGTAGCGTAGACATAGGGGCCATTTTACAGAGCCCCCCCCCCCTCCTCTTTATGAACAGTGAGCATGCTGTTCAGGCCGAATGCCGTGGAAGATTTCGGAAACCGCCCCTCCCCCCCTCCGTTATTATAGAGACAGCTTTTGTTTATCTGATTGCGCCGCGGATTTAAATTAATCCCACGCAAGCCCGCTGCCAAAGCTCTGATAATCTAACATAATAAATTCAATTAGCCACGGACGGGACACCGAGGGATCCTCCTTTGTCACGATCATTAAAACGATTCAAACGTGTGAAACGGGGAAGATTAGCTTTAATGTCAATAATTGACCAGAAAGATCGCACCTCTGCCCCGCCCCTGCCAATACTGGAGTAATTCGTTTTAAGAATGTAATTTTCAAGTTCAAAATGGCAGAGGTCTTACTAAGGTCTTCAGTAATCTCCAGCAAATTACTGAACAATCCGGAGTACCATTATATTCAGTTAAAGTTCAATACACAGCACAGTGTGTGTCTTATCTGGCAACCAGACTACTAAATTACAGGGAGGTTGATGAAAGCTGGAATCAAACAGGAGAATGTGAAATTAGGTGGCGTACACAAATTAATTTCCAGAATTACCATCGCTGACCTGTCATCAAAGCAAAAACAGAAAGGGGGATGGGCAGAGAGAAAGAGAGAGAGAGTGAGAGCAAATGAGAGAGTATGAAGAGAGAAAGAGAGAGAGTATGAGGAGAGAGAGAGCGAGAGAGAGAGAGTATGAAGAGAGAAAGAGAGAGAGAGAGAGTATGAGGAGAGGGAGAGAGAGAGTACATGAGGAGAGAGAGAGAGAGAGTGTGTATATGAGGAGGGGTGTTTATGCCAGTATACTGGTCAGCATTATCCACACACTGCCAGATGGGCAGCCTATCGGAGCCATTCATGGCCAGCATTATAAATGAGGCATTTAAGAGCTCATTTGTCAGAGGCATCAACATTGAAAAAACTTGAATTATTTGCTGATTGTCACCCGGTCCTCCCCCTCCTCCCCCCCCAGCCGTGTGCCCGTGCTGCCACGACAACCCAACCCAACCCAACCCCCGACCCCCCCAACCACCCGCCCCTCCTGCCACGCTCTCTAATCTCATCATTCAGCCTCATGAAATTGCACATGTGGACTATTCTGGTAAATCTGTGAAAGAACAAGGGATTCTGGGAGGGGGGCATGAAGCTACAGACCACACACTGGCAGGGGGTGGGAGGGGGGGAGGCGGGGGCGGATTGAACTGACAGTCCTAACAAGAAATAGCAAGGCCTAATGCACACTGCAGTTTCTAATGTGTAGGAATGCGCACATCATTCCAACAATGACCGCCTATTTACCATCTGGGGTCGGCATGGAGACACCCCCCCCCCCCCCCCCCAACCCCCACCATACAGAAACGGAGAGAAGGCTTGTGTAGGGATCCCCAAAGACTGTGTGCATGTGTGTGTGTGTGTGTGCGTGAGCGTGTGTGTGTGTGAAGTGCTTCTATGTGCGGCCCGTTCCTTGGCACAATGGGGGGGGAGGGTGAGTGGCGTTCCTCCACCCGGGCACAGCGAACGTGCTGGCATCTGCTGGGCGCTGGGGTGCGCGATTGAGGGGGCAGGGGAGCAGGCACCACGCCCGCAGGCTGGCATCGGAGCATCTGCTTGGCATTCAGGCAGGGTGGCACACAATCAATCAGCACCAACGCACTCGGCTTCACCCTGCCCTGGCACAGGGGACGCGGGCATTCAGAGCCAGATTCAACTGCCACACTCCGCTGAGTGACAGCTTATTATACCACACACACACACACACACACACACATGCATGCACACACACACACACCACACACATACACAAAGACTGCACGCACACACACAGGTGCACACACACCAAACATACGCAAAGACCACACACACACACACACACACACGCATGCACACACACACACACACGTATACATACACACACACACACACACACGCATGCATGCACACACACACGCACACACACACACATAGTCTCACACACACCACACATACACAAAGACTGCACACACACACACAAGCACACACAAGTACACACACACGCACTCACACATGCACACACACCACACATAAGCAAAGACCGCACACACACACACACACAAACATAAACACAACCATGCAAACACTCACGCACACCCCAATAAAAACATGTTTCCTCTATCTACGGACTTCTCAAACCAGTGGAAATTGATTTAAATGTTCCCCTTACTTGTGAGGAGGGCCTATAAAAGACACCGGATGTGTGTGTGAGTGTGTGTGTGTGTGTGAGTGTCCCTTTCCCCACGATATCTGCCGTTAAAGAGCCACACCGTACCCACCAGACTCACTCCGGACTTATGGGTAATCTCCGAGGCCAGATGTTGAAAATTTGCCGCAGAGAGAACCACAAAGTCGCATTTGCTAATGCTAATTCAGCGGTACATTGCCTTAATGACGCTTGAGGCAGATTGTATAATTAGATCCTGAATGGGCTTCCCTTGACTTTCGGTCTCTGAATACGTGCAGCACCTGCCGCGGTGATAAGGGTGTCCTCGGACAGGACAGAGAAGAAAAAACTGCCATTTTTCTGCTAGGAAACTACCCATTTATCGGCTGAACGAGATTTTGGAATGTTTACTATAACTCAATTGCTTTCAATTAGCGGTGATTGTTACATCAGCTTTAGAATGTTCAGTTAAGAACATTCCAATCACATAATTTCCATCTCCCACTTCAAAGGGTCAAGCCTTTTATTTTTGATAGATGTTTCAACCTTTCCAGACACACTTGCGAAAATGTCTTGACTCAATTGCAAGGACCGTACCCGGGGGGGAGATTTTTCGAAAAAAGGACAGAGGGTTTCTGCCGTCCTGAATTTTCGTGTCAGAAATAAATCACCCCCACAGAACTCTGTTTGGCAGCCTGGAACGGGCGTGTCTAGTGCCGCTGCATGTGGTGTGCGTCTGGGGGGCCCAAACACTCACCTCATCTTCATTTGAAAAATTTGGCCACAAAATTAAAGAGAAACTTATTGCTCCCAATTTCATTAAAGAGATGGTGCTTGTAAAAACAGGGCCTTCAAATTGCAAGAACGTCTCGTGAAAATGTGATTTTTAAAATTTTTTTATTTGGCGCACAGACTTTTTACAAGTCATAGCACAGGGCCATTATAAACTGTTGCAGGCAAGAATAATAATGAAGGACAGATGAATGAGTGCTCGTATCGGTGCCAGATTGGACGTAAACTGACCGTGAAAAGCAAATATTTACCGCTTAGTTAGAGGTGGGCACCAAAGCGTGGAAGCATCTTTGCTGTGTTACATTATCTCTGATTACAGTCAATATGGGGGAGGTATTCAAAGCAGACCTGTATCACATACATATCTTATAGACGACAGTTAAATTCAAATACGGTCTTTCCAGGTTTTTGAGAATTTTTAAGGGAACATATTACTTACTAACCAAAACACGGTAAGCAACTTATTTCTTATATTGGAAGGAATAAGAAGTTTGTCCAGCATATTTGCATTACATTACAGGCATTTAGAAGACGCTCTTATCCAGAGCGACTGACACAACTTTTTGTTTTTTACATTGTATGAAATTATATAGCTGGATATATACTGAAGCAATTCAGGTTAAGTACCCTTGCTCAAGGGTACAACAGCAGCATCCTACCCAGGAATTGAACCTGTGACCTTTAGGTTACAAGACCAACTCCTTACCCATTATTCTTCTGGTCCCTAAACTCACGTTTTCCCCTTTCCTCATTCTCAGGTTGTCTGAGTTGGGCCTAAAACTAAGTTTGCTCTTTTAAACATTAGTTTTTATTCCTGTGAAGTAATAAAATCAAAAAATCAAAATCAATTTACACTGGCGTCTAAAGGGTTAAAATGTTTCCAGCAGACCTGGGTCAAATACGTATTTGTTTTGGATTCAAATACGTTTCTACGCTTTACTGATCTTGTCTGGTGTACTGGAACCAATGAAATACTCTCAAAAAGCGCAAACCCCGCCTCCTGGTCATATTGGCAGGCTCAATTACACCAGGCAAGATCAATGGAGCACAGAAAGGTACTCTTGCCTCTCTCTGCTGCGCCCAGGTCCCCTGTTCACTTGGAGAAGAGCTGATTATGGGGATTGCGCTGATCCGACAGCAAAGCCCAGATCAGCAGCAAAGATAAGCCACCGCTAATGAGACGACCGACACATCCCTTCACCTGACTGGCCTCTGTGCCA
>NC_049204.1:4472770-4540270 GCF_013347855.1 Anguilla anguilla | reverse complement strand
AATGCAAGTGCGCCCTCTTCTGGCGTCAGGAGGTCAATGCTCTGAACTGCCATTGAGAGCAACAGTGTATAATAGAGAAATGAAAGGCTGGAGGAATGAAAGTGGAAAGTGAGTTAACTGCTTGGCAAAGTGGGTCAGTCTGCTGCGTGTCTGTGGCAGGCTACCAAACAAACGCCGCGGCTGCACCACAGGCCGCGTGCATAAATTACTAATTCAGGCCAGACCATCAGCACTGTCCTAAATTATCCATTATACATCAGCGCAGTAATACTGAGAGCGTCACACCCACCAAAAAAAAAACAAAAAAACAAGGCCAGTATTCATAAAGCATTGCCTCGCTTACATTTTATTCATAAAGCATTACAGAGAAGAAGTGCTGATCTGGGACCCCTCTTGCATTTTAGCTTACAATGGATAAGGTCAGGATCTGGAGAGGAGGAAAGCAGGTCCAAGATCAACACTCTTATTCTGAGATGCTTTATGAACACAGGCTCAGATCTTAATTCCTATCGACGGCTCAATTTGTTTTTCCTTCCCAGATATTCTGCCAGAATTTTACCACTGAAATCATTTTCCATCGAGACTTGGCTGCTTTCCCTGTTCTAGCAAACTTAGGCCTCTTTTTGCCCAGTTCCCTAAATGCAACAGGAAGCTTCTGTGGTAAAGTAGCTTTGCCACATTTTCTATCCCTCTGAAGTCTTTTTTAGGGCATGAAATGTCCGTGTTATGAATTTCCCCATGGAGCTGACATCACTGACCCTGACATGCAGACGGACGGGTTGTACGTCCTGCTGTGAAGCTGTAGAGCCCATATGTAGAGCTGTAGTGCTTGTTCTACACGAACACCCTGCTCCTCAAGCTGCTCCAGACACACAGACGGAGAGAGAGAGGGAAAGGGTCAAGGAGAGAGAGGGAAAGGGAGAGGACAGAGAGGGAAAGGGTGAAGGAGAGAGAGGGAAAGGGAGAGAGGACAGAGAGGGAAAGCGTGAAGGAGAGGGAAAGGTAGACAGAGAGGGGGGAAAAGAGAGCGAGAAAGGGTGAAGAAGAGAGAGAGAAAGGGAGACAGGACTGAGAGATGGAAAGGGTGAAGGAGAGGGAAAGGTAGACAGAGAGGGGGGAAAGGGAGAGAGAAAGGGTGAAGGAGAGAGAGGGAAAGGGAGACGGAAAGGGGGGAGAAAGAGAGAGAGGGAAAGGGTGAGGGAGAGAGAGAGATCACGATTTGATAATCGTGGGCGCATCACTGCACTCAAAACCAGTGCTTTTTTAATTCTTTTTTTTTTTATCAGGACAGCTTTACAAAAGTGCCCATTCCGATCGCTGCTCTGCGACGTGACTTAAAGCGCAGCCTAGATCGCTTGTCGATTCGGAAACGCAGTGTCACCGCTCCACACTGAAAACCCTCTCATTCGAAACTGGAGCAATCTCCACACCCGCGGTTAAAAGCTGGTCATGTACCCGCAACCCCCAGCCCCCCCTAGTGAAGGGGGGCAGATTAATCTGCCAGGCAACTTTTCGAGCACGGCGCGTTCTATCTTGGCCAAACTTATGCCCAGTGCAGCAGTGTCCCAACGGCTGCCGTGGTTTTAACGTTCATCGGTACCTAAAATAAAAGAACCAACCATTTCTACAGGCCCCTTTCAGTTGTGCGCCGGTTTACCAGGCTGACTCAGTTACAAAAATACCCGCCTGTCCACACAGTTTATACTCAAGGCTGTGTTTTCAGGTACAAATAGCCTGTGAAGTGCTACTCTGGACTTCCAGGGCAGGGAAATTTAATGTCCACTAAATATAGGAAATGTAGGAAAACCTGTGCGAATGGAAAATACACATAACTCACTTTTCTTGTCTACCACTTAACAGAGAGTATATTAAAAACTGAACATGAAATATTCCATCCTCCGAGCAGGGCTATATTTTTCAAGATGGCTCGCCCATAACTTACTTTTTCAAAATTTTTTATTAAGAAATTGAAGTCACACACTCAAGTTCCTCCTTGCTGTATTTCATGCTTCAGGGCCAAAGGCATCTTTTTCTGCAATGTTGGTTAATAAAACACAGCTTGAGTGTACAACTCTGATTTCTTCATATTTACACTGCACTAGTCTGCATCTCTCTACCTTTAGGGTGTGTGCCATTTTGTGTACATAAAATTTTATCTAACCAGGTAGGTCAACTGAGCACTCAGTTCCCCTTTGCAGCGATGACACGGGGAATCAAACTGGGCGGGGAACGCGGGAGCCTGTACAGCCAATCAGAGGAAGGGGAAGATTAGGTGGAATCGTGGGAAATTGCCTCCAGCTGTAGTGCCATCAATGCCTTCAATGACAACAGTGAGTCAGGACTTTAGTTTAATGTCTCATCCGAAGGATGGAACCTCCTAGATCACAGAGTCCCCATCACTGTGCTGGGGGCATTGGGATTCTGGTCCCCCCCCCCCCGCCCCACCCGGCCTCCCTTCTCCCCCCCACCGGCCCACCAACATCCCTTCCAGCTGTTATTAAATTTTCAGAGGAGGTCTCCCCCATCTAAAATCTAACCAAGCCCATCCCTGCTTGAGCTTCAGCAGTTCCACATGAGACGGGTAGAGGAAGCTGCGGCTGACCTACATAACTGTCGTTATTACACTCAGGGTCATAAAATCTGAAATTTTCTCGAAGTCCTGCGGCGACAGAGTTTATGGTCGGCGTCAGTAATCACCGTCCCTGCCCCCACGAGAAGCTTTATTACTGAACATACGAAGCACACTTATTTTTTAGGAAAAACCAATCCCCATATTTCAAAGCAACATCCAGCTTAGATTCTGAAGCACTGCTGTTGTAATTTATTGAGTATGTGTATGAAATCTCAGAGCACACAGTCTTTCAGCAAGCATTACATTACATTACAGGCATTTAGCAGACACTCTTATCCAGAGCGACTTACACAACATTTTACATAGCATTTTACATTGTATCCATTTATACAGCTGGATATATACTGAAGCAATGAAGGTTAAGTACCTTGCTCAAGGGTACAACGGCAGTGTCCTACCCGGGAATCGAACCTGCAACCTTTCGGTTACAAGCCCAGTTCCTTACCCACTGTGCTACACTCCTCCCTACACTGTACTGTATACCAGAGGAAAAGACAAACAGCATTGGAACACTAAGTCTTTAGATCCTGGTTAAAAAAAAATAGGTCCCTGAGAATATTCAGTGTCAGTTTTCACTTTACTAACTGAAATGTGTCATCACCTAAAGGAAGCAATTTCTTCATTGCATAATATTGGTGAAAATTAGGCATTTCTTTTTAAATAGTCAGTAACATGCAGGTCTTTAAAGTGGTTGAAGAATTTCAAATAAAATATTTGGGATCTGGTAAGTTATTCCCTCAACTGTTATGAAACAATGAAACAATCCATTTTATTCAATAATAATAATAATAATAATAATAATAGTTCCATCTACCATTGTTCAAAGCTGTACAATAACAAGCGTACTTTATCCATTACATTACAGGCATTTAGCGGACTCTCTTATCCAGAGCGACTTACACAACTATTACACAGCATTTACACTGCATCCATTTATACAGCTGGATATATACTGAAGCAATGCAGGGTAAGTACCTTGCTCAAGGGCACAACGGCAGTGTCCATCCTGGGAATTGAACCTACGACCTTTAAGGTTACGTGACCGACTTCTATACCACTATACTATACTGCCGCCCCTATCCCCAGTGCTATGTCCATCTGAGCACAGACAACACAAGAGTAGCTGGGTGGACGGTCCCCCTGGCACCCATCAAACACAAGCCGGGGTCAAGGGTCAGCCACCAGTCTGTGCCCCTGACAGTCTGGCCGTGGAAAAAAGCCGTCTTCTGCGCAGAGCTGTGATTGGAGGTCTTCCATCATCCTGACACCAATGGGATTTCTCCAAACTGAGCCACTCCGACACCATGGAAACGCACCAGGAGAGCAGTTCTGAGGAGCCTATCACAGCTGGGGCCAATGAGCGTGCAGCCTCCTCATGTTTCCGCGGTTACGGATCGCACGTTATTCGCTTTGATTGCTGTGACATAATGACAATTATAATGAGTCTAATGCGCTTCCTCTTGAGATGCCAGTGGAAAGAATACAACACAGTGGATGGCTGGCAGCCATTTTGGTTCTTTTGCTTCATTGCTGGTGTGTCTGCCATCAATGAAGCAAAAGAACCCAAAATGGCTTAGTCTTAAGATACCAATGGAGAGAATACAACATAGTGGACAGCTAGCCACCATTTTGGTCCTTTTGTATCTGGTATGTGGGAGATGTTCTTCAGTGCGCTGAACCCCATAAAAAAATACTCCAAATTACTGACCCCTGCAGAAAACAAACAGGAGACGAACACGTCTCCCACGGTGATGGATTTACATCCGCTCTCTGTATTTTTCAATTCACAAAGTGGATTCTTCTTTGTGTAGGCCAATCTGATTAAGGGCCACTTGCCCTGAGTTCTGAATGTACAGTAGGTAGATGGAGGGTTTTTAAGGGGCTGGGGATTAAGATAACAGGCAGCAGATGGCCTGTCAGTTTTCCTGAAGCCACTGCTCATTATTTCTTATTTCTTAATCCTTTGAAGGGTAGGTTTTTTAGAATGTTTTTTTTCTCTCTCTAAAATTCCAAGTCCGTGTTCTAGAACTCCACTGCTGTCAGTCACCAGTAGTGATTGTTACATCAGCGTTAGAATGTTAAGTTGAGAACATTCTAATTACACAAGTATGATCTCACACCTTAAAGGCAGTTCTCGAGAGCAGCAGGCATCCAAACTCAGAACACTCTCTGAAATAAGCCCATCCTTACACTGAGCTTTTCAACACATCACAGACCTGTGCCCTCAGAGCAGGAGTGCTGATCTAGGATCAGTTTTCTCCTTATCCATATCCTAACATTGTCCATTATGAGGTAAAAAAAAAAAGAAGCAAAAATCATTCCAGATTATGGCATGTATTCATAAAGCATCTGGGAGTAGTGGCACCGATTGAGACAGGAAACCTGAACCCAGATAACCAGTTCTGCTTTTGAGATGATTTATGAATATGAATCTGTTTTAACTTTAAGAGTGTGATGGAAGATTAGGATATAGCTTGGGGAAGGAAAAGGAGAATTATGAATATCGACACAGCTTTATGAATACAGGAGACATATACCTTAGATGAAGTGAATATGATGTACTTACTTCTTACAAACTGAGAAGCAGTTAATTAAGGGCGAGGAAACCCTGCCCCAAAAACACACAGAAATATATTAACCAGGAGATCAAGTGCGATATTTTTAACACATGTGCCCTGTAGAACATTCTGTGTTCACTTAATGCCAGGAGTAAGAAGAACCAAATGTTCAAGTTCAAGATCTTCTTCTTCTTCTCTATCAACACTGAACTTTTTATCACTTTTTACAGCTCCACGCGGGTGCACCCCAGTAGGTGACATAATGTAATAAACTTATAAAAATAATAAATACAAAAATAAAGATGCTTAAATCAGAATACATCTGCTCAGCATATCACGCTTCCATTTTCAGCATCCAGAACCTGATTTGGCTCCAGGATGTGTGGAAATGATAATATATTTTCTGCAGTGATAATTGGGTGTCAGGTTGAAAATAGCAGATGCACACCTCATTCTCCAGCAAATTCCCATTTATTTTCGAGGCTGAGGTTCCTCTCCAAATGAACTTTGGGATGCTGATCTACAACCTCCCCGGGATCAGCCCAGGTCACTGCCTTTATTTCTCGTCATCGCCCCCCACTGGCCACCGCCGGCAGCTAGCAGCCAATTCAATAACCTCTGTGCTAACGGTACCAGTCCGTTATACCGTCAAAAGATCATCAGACCCTACGCCTGTCGGATGAAGGGTTAAACCGAGGTCCTGACTCACTGTGGTCATTAAAGAGCCCACACACACACACACACACACACACACAAACCCATGCACACACACACACACACACACACACACAAAATCGTACCCAAACACTAATGCACACACCACATACTGTACACAGTAATCCGCCCACATACACACACACACACAAACCCATGCACACATAATCGTAACCAAACACTAATGTGCACACCACATACTGTACACAGTAATCCGCCCACATACACACACACACACAAACCCATGCACACAAAATCGTACCCAAACACTAATGCACACACCACATACTGTACACAGTAATCCGCCCACAGACACACACACACACACACACTGAGGTGCAGTTTAAAAGAGTGTAACACTCCATTCACCCACACATTTATGACCTTCCCTCGCCAATCAAACTTTATTGTCCAATCAATAACGGCGACAGCCCTGCACCTTCAGCGATGACAGCAATAACCCTGCTAGTTCAACGGTGACGGGGAGGCGGAGCATGAAGGTGACATCACCAAAGGACCTTTAAAACCCGCTGTTCCTCCTCAGAAAAACGGCAAGAACAAGAAAATGTCAGCGTGACATTTTTCTAACGAACAACAGCGGTTTTACTCAAGCTGTTCATACACTGAATACATTTCTAGAACACATTTCCCCAAAGCTATAAACACAAAAACTAAAAACAGTTTTCTCAACTACTTCCGCACAAAAACAGGCACTATGGACACAATTATCGGGATTTACAAAGCATACGCATCAAAACCACGAGTGCATTTAAGTTGCTTTTACAAAAAACTGCATTGCCAAGTTTTTGGCGAAACACTAAATGCCCACTTAATGTCCTTATTAATCGCCCACATTTTTCCAGAAGCTGGACAGTTCTGTTGCAGGCGGATAGCAAAGAACCAGAGGCTTGTAGAGGAAAGACAATATTAACCCAGTCAGCCAACATTGCAGCTGAATTCCTGTGTATCAGGATAAGACATTGTTCTTTCTCAGTGTGAAGTGTGTAGAGGACCTCACAAGTGGGTGATGGGACCTAGATATCGATCCTTATTTAGGATGTTCAATATGAGTAAAAGGGGCATTGCTTGGAAGTTTTAAGAAAACAATCTAGGTAGAGATATAGACCTAGTCAAAGCCAAAATTAGGATTTGAATAGAAGCATTCTGGTTTCCTGTTAGTAACCAAGCGGGGACAAGAGTACTGTGTTGAACTACATCCCCCCCCCCCCCCCCCCCCCAGCAGTTGAACACCCCTGTACGAGGTTTGGGGGGGGAGAGGGTGTAAAGAAAAGGAGGGAAAATGCAGCATATCACCACGTTGCTGGGAGACAAGACGGGAGGCGTGACTGCCAAGCGTCCGCTCCGGCAGATCCTTTATTGTAACCCCCCCCCCCCCCCCCCAACCCTCGCCCCCCGCCCCCCGCCCCCCCGCCTCCGGGCCCGCTAATAATTTTACCTGTCGTTCCGAGGAACCGGTTGGTTAAATTGCTGCGGCGGCGAGGCGCGGGGCGATGGAGATGAGGTGTCACACACGCGCTGTCTCGAGGCATCGCGACTAAACGCATTCCTCATGCGCTGTTAGGTCGTCTGGAGCAACAACAAAAAAAAAGAAATCAAATTCAATATTTTATTTCCAATTATTACTAATCCTGTCAGGAATTAGATTTAGGGCAGCTTACATAACCTAATAAAAAAGCAACAATGACATATGCGGTCATACATCAGAGTGATATTAAAACACAAACGGGCAACCAAACAAGAGCATTTAAAACCATACGTACAGATCATACAAAAAGAGAAAGAAGAAAATGGACCAAACAATAGAAAATAATTTTTAAAGCCCATGAGGTAATGAAGGACTGAACTACCTACAGCAGGCAAATGCTTAAGGATGAAGGGAAAAAAAGGTTCCTGACTTGGGCTTACTGTGGAGGACCTGATCATGAAAGAATGTGTCACATTAAAAAAAAAACCTGTTTGCACCATGGAAACAGGCACATCTTGAAAGATAATTTATGTTCATAGTGGATGGGGAAAGTTCTAGAACAGGGGTGACCAATCTTATCCAAAAACGGCTGGTGTGGGTGCAGGTTTTTGTTTTGGCCCCAGCACTATGACACCTGATTCAACTAATTAACCAATCACGGTCTTCAATCAAGACCTTGATGTGTACACACACACAAGTGTCTAAGTGCTGGGCTAGAACAAAAAAACACGCACCCACACCGGCTCCTTTGGGGATAACTTTGGACACCCCTCTTCTAGAATATTCCGGCATTCTCTTGCAGGAGCTCGTAGCTGCTCGTCACAGGCCCACATGAGGGGTAAGATTTTTTTTGAAAAACCAGACCGGCTGGGAGCAGCTTGGCTATGCCCGCAACCCCCCTGCAGAGAAGCAAATAGCTCACTGATGACTAGAGCGCCCGATGTTCCCCATCGCTGCTCGTAAACGGGACACCAGGCCGGTTTTACTTTCGCTTGCAGACACGGAGTCATGTGCCAGCTCGGAAAAGCACCGCCTGACTTGCCGTTTAAAATCTTTACGCACGGCAGGCTGTCGAACCTGCCGGGGCAGGAGGTGACCTGTAAACTGTGTGTGGAGAGCGTTTCTGACATCTTTTGAAACCATCCTCTGCTGCAGCTGATTAAGCTCCACGTGGAGGGCTGAGTCATAGTCTCTGGATGGCTTTATTTAATGGAGACAGACAGACTCAAAGGATCACATCGGTGAAAGAGCCACGTGTTGCATGTGTGCGCGTGTGTATGTGTATGTGTCAGTGTGTGAGAGGCTGTGTGTGTGTGTGTGTGTGTGTGTGTATGTGTATGTATGTGAGACAGCGTGTATGTGTCAGTGTGTGAAAGGCTGTGTGTGTGTGTGTGAGAGAGCGTGTATTTGTCCGAGTGTGAGAGACTGTGTGTGTGTGAGTGTGTGTGTGTGTTAGTGTCAGAAAAGAAATTCTTTCAAAACACCAAGAATATGAAGTGCTATTCTTGGCTAGCTGCACTGTTCAACATCACAATGCACAAATCCAATTATATGGACGGATCTTGGGGCTGTATAACGATAGAATTCTTTTTTGGGCCGCACATGCCAATAAAAGTGTTACAAGTTCTCAAACCGCGGTGGTCCGCATGTCGATATTAGCAAACGTGTGACAACTCTGCCCCCGTGTGGTCACAAACACAAACTGCACAATATAAGATTGAATTCTCTCTGATGGGCAAGTGTTTCCTTTCCATCAGTCTCTTTCATAATCACTGCTACTTAGCCTGTCGTTACACCACATGGCCTTGCAAGCCATACTTATGTCTGACTGGCATGTTTTAATGTGTTATGAGTTCTCCATCCATCCATCCATTATCCATACCCACTTATCCAGGGCAGAGTCGCGGGGGATGCTGGAGTCTATCCCAGCGTGCATTGGGCGAGAGGCAGGAATACACCCTAGACAGGCCGCCAATCTATCACAGGGCACACACACCATTCCCTCACTTACTCATACCTATGGGCAATTTAGAGTCTCCAATTAGCCTACCTGCATGTCTTTGGACTGTGGAGGAAACCCACCCGGACACGGGGAGAACATGCAAACTGCACACAGAAAGGCCCCCAAGAAAGGCTGAAATTCGAACCCGTTACCTTTTTGCTGTGAGGCGACTGCTACCCACTGCACCACCATGCCGCCCGTGTTATGAGTTATGTTCCCCCGAATATGGCTTTGGTGCCCTGTGCGACGCAAGTAAACTACGTAAACTGAGTGGGCATCAGTGACTCCACTCTGGAAAACTCTCTCTCACACAAAAACCAGAGTAAAGAATCAGATGCAACATGTACAGTACAGGAGATGTAGCCAGTCTACCATCAGACTGCCCTTGTTCATCAAGCCAATAGAGTCATAATGATGACTCTTATTTTTATACATATATATATATATATATATCATGATGTCTCACCAAACTTTCATACCCCATAGAGTTGCAGAACATGTTTTTTCCCCCTTGGATCTGTATTAGATGTACATTTTAAGCATTTATCAGATGCTCTAATCTACCGGAGATTCACATAGCTTACATTCGACATATCATGCTCCATTTATACAGATATTTACTGAAGCAGTACAGGGTAAGTACTTTGCATAAGGGCACAATGGCAGTGCCTCACCTGAGAATCAAACCGGCAACCTCTGAGATACAAGTCTAATTCGCTAAACACTGTACTATACCAATGCTGTTCCCATTGTGTCATTACTAATAGGTTTCAGAGGGAATTGCCTAAATTTACAGTATTTGGCCAAGGACTTGGACACTGATATCCAAAAAGCAGCAAAGGACCCTGGGATAGGATCCATAACTTCACCTCCTGAAACAGTCATAATTTCATTAATGGATTAAATGCGAATATCATTTAGGATACAACACGTCATTGTTAGTTAAATCACGCACACACACAATCATGTGCACACAACACACACACACACACACAACCATGAGCACACAACACACACTTATACAACCATGAGGGTGTGCGCGCGCGCACACACATGAAAAGTTCTGCGTTAAAATACCAAGCACTGCACCCAGTTGTCCATGAGAGTCTTGCAGTTGTTTATTCCATTAACCAAAATAAGACTTTAAACGTGCGGCAAACCTTTGAAACAGTTTCTGTTTGACAGGAAAAACTGCCCAGGCAGGGGAGAGAGTCACGCACCCAAGGGGACACTTAGAACTTCTGGCTCGAAATGAGCAGGCTGTTTCCTTATTGGTCCAGGGGAGTCTTGCTCTGAGGGGAAAAATGTTATTTAAAAAAACAATTAAAAATCCTCTGCCAAACACTGACTGCTGCTCCCCATCCCCATTTTCGTGGTACACTGTGCAATGACAATAAAGGAATCTATCTATCTATCCACGATGGAGCATTACTTTACAGGTATTGAGCAGACGCTCTTATCCAGAGTGACTTATACAACTTCATACCATTTTTTTTTTCATAGTGTCCATTTATACAGCTGGATATATTCTGTTTCCTAACCATTACAGTAAACTGCTACCACAGCTAAAGTCTGGAGTATATGGAAAAGGTAGTCCCAGTTATTCAGATTGGTTTCCTGCAATCTGATTGGTTGTTGCTAGTTTTACCCAGCAATATATCACAATCCAATGGTTGAGCTGACCGGAACTGCCACTCGTTTATGATTGACAGTTTTATTGGCATTTCGGTATTAAACAACATTATACAGTCATACCAGCCCATCCCTTGTACTCCCTCAACCCCCCAAACCACCAAGGAGAGAAACTAAATAAACAATCAAGTATGAAATGCCACTTTTAATTGGAGTCGATCGGTCATGAGATAATCGGTCATGATTGGTCAGCAGAAACAGCTAAAACACACCCTCAGGAGCTGGCCAGACTCAGCCCATATAGGGTGTCAGTCTGTCCAGGTTCTTCCTGCTGTACTGTACGTCCTTGAGTCTGCTAGTGAAGTACATGTTCTTTTCAGCTTTTTATAACTATTAGTAAACAACAAACAACAGCTACACCCAATCAGAAACAGTTCTTGGTAACGTGGTTCTGTGGAACAATCTAATAATCAGAAAAAGGTAATGGAAGATATAGAATGTAACTACAGTGTTGAATCTTCAAATGAATCAATGATACATTGAAGCACTTACCCACATTGGCCACACGGGGGCGACAAATCTAAGGTCAGAAGGTAGTGACGAGCCAGGGCAAGTGAATCTATGCACCACACTCAAATGATGACAAGGTGGGACAGCCTTGGGACCAGGTCAGCTGTCATCATTGAATAGTTGGACAAAAAGGTTTAAGGCCCTGGGGGCCATTTCAACAAGTACAATCCTGAAATGATTGTATGAGAATATATAAAGCTCAGAGCTAGTTTATTGTAATCATAGTCAGATAGAATCACAAATTTACTTTGTATGTTATTTTAAATTGAAAGGATAACCATGAAGTGGAACATAACACTGTAAAACTCAATCCCATTTCAGTGATAATGTGATTTTTCTCCAGCAGATTGTGTGGGTGGATAGATGTTTACCCTGAAAAATTGTTCATAATGTAGTTTGATGTTTAAGGAACTGTGCTTGTAGCTTGGCTGTTCTGGGAAAGATTCCAAAAAGCATTGAACTGCTTCAGTTAAGATCCAGTTCTAACAAATGAATCGTTAGTAAAACAGTGAGTTTGGATTTGAGTGTTGGCTAAAGACTTGAATTTAAATGCACTGGTCTTTGGGTTATTGGGCTATTTGTGTTGTAACTCAGCACAGTGGCTGTCCACAGATAGGCCCGCAGTGCTTCACTGATTTACATGCTCACTTGCCATAGTTATTTGCATAGACTCCTGGCTGTCCGTACTGCCAGCTCGTCCTATACACAAGATACGCACCCCCCACCCCCCACCCCCCACCCCCTTCCCGAATACCGCAAAACTTCACCTTCTAGGTGTCCTTCTTTCTTGTTTGAAATACGGGCCCTTCCCAGTCTGCAATCCGAACCACCCACACCACTTACCCCTCAACCCCCCCCCCCCCCCCCCCCACCCCCCAATCCCATAATTACAGTCAGGATCTCACAATCAAAATCTCAACATCACAATCACAATCTCACAATCACAATCACAGTCACAGTCTCACAATCACAGTCATAGTTGTTGTTGTTACTCAGCTCTTAATTGATCAGTTAAAGCAGGAATAAAGATCACTGCTCCACACAGTCCCTTTGGGGAGAGCGGCTCTTGTTCTCCTGATGCTGGTTTAACACGGGGACACAAATTCTTTCACTGGTGAAGAAACCAGGACGTTCCAACGGCTCGTGGTTGATATCTCCTCAGAGCACCTCCTGAGCCTCGCGGAAGAGATTACACTCGGCGTTTACGACGGTGCGAACAATCACCTGTAGATAATGGGGGGGGTTATCACAATGACAGTAGCTCTTCCTGAGGGACGGCACAGTCATTAACTGACGTTACGATATGCGTGTCCGTGATCACCGTAGGTGTTGAAGTCCACACAATGAGCGCGTTGTCGTCGCAGGGGTGTCAGATGTCAGTAAAACGCCGTTTCTTTTGTTAAAAAAACTCCGCTGCTGTCACAGTCAACACAAAGATGAGGACCAGAGAGGGGATTGGTTTTGTAATCTAATCCTACGGTCCCTTTACCCTGTAGTCCTGTACAGAGCCGTAGTAGCTACTACTGCAAATTAAAGTTTTCTTTTCTTTTCTTTTAGCAGAACTAAGCCAAAAGCATTTTCATACCAGACACTGACATCTGTGCTCAAAACTGTGAAAATCTGTACAAGTTTAACTTTTATTACCATCCTAATGCAATATTACATGACAAATTAAATCCAATCACCGGTTGGTTTTTAATGAGTATTTTCAAGAATCTCACTATGTTTGTGATGTTCAAGGATGATATTTAAGCCTTCATTTTAAATTATTATTGATAATAAATGTATCATTAATAAAGTAATTATTATTAATATCAATTTAAACTTTTGATATTTCCATTGCAACTTAATTTTTTTTTTGAATAATCATGGACAGAAAAGTTGTTTTTGCATATTCTGCATTGATTTTTGCATATTCTGGCAATGTACCTTTTTAAAAAAAAAAAGATCTGTCAGTTGATAGCCATTTCTCAGTCTCGCCCAGAGGCTGTAAGAGGCTGAATGGCAGCTTCTAAGGGTCTACGCAATTACACAACAAAGTGTGTAACCACAGAGGACAAAACGGCATCAGGTACCAGGGCTACAAGTCTGAAGTTAGGTCTCCGTTTTTCGATGTAGCGACTTTTCCCTCCTCTTTAGCTTAACGACGAGTGACGTCATAAAGGGAGACATCCCACAATGCACCGCTCTCCTCCGGCGATGGCCTTAAATCACTCTCGCCCATACCCCTTTTTTTCGTGTTTACGCTGAGTGTCGCATCCCGTGTTGGGACCACAGGAGACACGCAAACCAACTGACGCAGGCCCGACGAGCACATGCCACACGCGTGTGCGTGCTCCACACGCACAGTACACGCGTGCGGTCCCCGTGTGCTTTTTAACTAAGGGTACTGTTCAAACCCCATTATTGTGGGGGGTTTTTCTTCCCCCAAAGCACACAGTAGCTCTCCAGTTATATCACCTCTAATATACAGACCAGGTCTCACATAATAGAGCAGGCAGGCTCTTTAAGACATAACCACTGAGGTTTTCCCATTTTCTATTATGGCAACCGGCTCAGTGTATCTCCGTTATGCAAAGCAGGGGAAGTACGTTGTGTTCACGGCTCAATATCGTTCCATTAAAAACAAAATGTTTTTTATTTTCTCCCCCGATATTAACGTTCAGTCCTGGTTAGGACCACTCCCCTTTGTGGGCCCGTCCCACACACACCTGCTACGTCCTCTGTTGCATTTCTGGTAAACACGCAAGCACATCTGCCCTGTGAAACTCTTTATTTCACTCCGCAGTGTAAAAAAAAAAAAAAAGAAAAGACTTTTAATGATAACCCACCAGGTTTTGTTTTGTTTGAAAATTACAAACAAGGAGGAATGGATTAACTGTCAGAGCGGTTAGAAGATGGATCGGTCTCAAACTGCCACATGCCCTCTCTCTCATATTAATTTCTCCTCTCCCACGAGGAATGTGACAATCCTCTCAGAACCAATGCAGGCTGGACATTACATTACATTATGTTACAGGCATTTAGCAGACGCTCTTATCCAGAGCGACTTACACAACTCTTACATAGTTCTTACATCCCGTCAGCAATGCAAACTCCGACAAACTCGGACACCGGTTACTGTGTGGACAGTTATACAACACATAGCATTGGCTATTACATTTTGTTAAGGGTGTGTATATATATATATATATATACATACATATATATATATATATGCCATAAAAAATATCATCTGAAAGCACAAACTGAGCACATTCTATAAGTGCAACACACACACTTGCAAGAAAGTGGATGCTGAGTTTACTCCCATGCATAGAAGCTAGCTAATTCTAGAAAATTCTACAGCTATATGTAAAACAGCTATACTGTATGTCCATTGTTACGGACTAGCAAACAGGCTATCAAACGGAGGCACAGACACTCACTCATCCATTGGCCGTATTTCCCAGGCAAATGACATAGCCGACGCTCACCAATCACGCGTTTGCATATTGACACCACTTTCCCGAGAGGGTTTAACGCCATCTCTCACAAGAACCACGGTATGCAGAATCTGACTGACGCAGAGCGTTACGGAGAATTATCTAAATGGGCAAGCAAAAAGGGCAAGTTGTCCGAGACCGAGAGAGGTCATTTCAAGGTCATGTGTCACACCTGCAGGGAAATGAAGATCCTCAATGGGCTGAATGGCCTGTTCTCCTCATTATGCCTCATGTTCTTGTGTTCCAGATGGGCTGATTGGCCTGTTCTCCTCATTATGCATCATGTTCTTGTGTTCCAGATGGGCTGATTGGCCTGTTCTCCTCGTTATGTATGTGCATGCTCTTCTGTTCTAGATGGGCTGATTGGCCTGTTCTCCTCATTATGCATTATGTTCTTATGTTCCAGATGGGCTGATTGGCCTGTTCTCCTCATTATGCATCATGTTCTTGTGTTCCAGACGGGCTGATTGGCCTGTTCTCCTCATTATGCCTCATGTTCTTGTGTTCCAGACGGGCTGATTGGCCTGTTCTCCTCATTATGCATCATGTTCTTGTGTTCCAGACGGGCTGATTGGCCTGTTCTCCTCATTATGCATCATGTTCTTGTGTTCCAGACGGGCTGAATGGCCTGTTCTCCTCATTATGCATCATGTTCTTGTGTTCCAGACGGGCTGATTGGCCTGTTCTCATTATGCATCATGTTCTTATGTTCCAGATGGGCTGATTGGCCTGTTCTCCTCATTATGCATTATGTTCTTGTGTTCCAGACGGGCTGATTGGCCTGTTTTCCTCATTATGCATCATGTTCTTGTGTTCCAGACGGGCTGATTGGCCTGTTCTCCTCATTATGCATCATGTTCTTGTGTTCCAGATGGGCTGATTGGCCTGTTCTCCTCATTATGCATCATGTTCTTCTGTTCTAGACAGGCTGAATGGCCTGTTCCCCCACATTATATACTGTATAATTATGTTTCTGTGTTCTAACGAGGCTGGAAGGACTGCTATGGCTGAACGATGTGTTTTCATGTTTCTTACCGTGTGTTTTTACCAGTTCCTCGCCAACACATTAGCGTTAGTCTCGCCTCTTTGCCCGAATCTACCCGTCACACAGCATTACCATCTATTTTCTTTGCAAAAGCGCTACCAGTAGAACCTCCTTGGGGCACCAAAGGTGAAACAGGTACACGGCAGGAATTAGACAGCGATATTCTGCATCAGCCAACGTAGCTTGTGAAAAATGATTGGTTTTGTTTTTCTGAGATTCAGTAGAGATTGACAGACATTTCTAGCAAAGCAATCTAGAACAATTACAGCACAGGTTACATAAAGAGGAGATCTGTACTTTTCTTTTTTTGTTTCAACAAATTAAAACGTATGCTTAATGTATTCTTTCCATCAATGCTATGTGGAGCATTCCAAGCAAAAATACCACCAGGGTGGATATAAGCTTTATGCCTGACTGTGTTGTCTTCAGTCATTTTCATTACATGTGCCAGTTATCTAGAGTGGCTGTTTTTAAATGATCAAATAAAGTTAACAAGCAATCGAGTGGATACTGGCCACACACTTAAATCAAATGCCATCCAGCCATCCAGTATTTGTAATTACATACATTATTCCAACATTAGTTATAGCTAAGTGAAAAGCATTCCCCAATACGTATTATAATAGCAATTTGCATGCAAGGTTTCCAACACTGGGGGAGGAGCTAATGATATTTGATAGAATGACAGTCATGATGGTTGTCGGGGGAAACCAACCACAGTATTGAACTGACAACTATTGTTTTAGTCTATAGCCATTATGATTTTTCCAGGGAGTTCTGTAAGCTGAAAATCTTAGTAAAACATTACAGGCATTTAGCAGACGCTCTTATTAAGAGACTTACACAACTTAATTTTTACAGCATTTTACATTGTATCCAGTTAAACAGCTGGATATATACTGAAGCTAAGTACCTTGCTCAAGGGTTCAACGGCAGTGTCCCACCGGGGAATCAAACCTGTGACCTTAAGGTTGCAAGACCAACTCCGTACCCATTATACTACACTGCCACCCTATCAGTCAGGGATTGAGAATACCACAGATAATACAGAAAGCTGTCATATGCTCCTCTACCAAACAGCGTCAGATAAACTGTTTAAGTAAACAACCCTCACATTATAGACCGACAGGGAAAAGCATACAACATTGTCCATCCACACGAAACCTATAGAGAACACAGAATGTGTGTTTGCGAGTGTGTGCATGTGTGTGTGTGTGTGTGTGTGAGTGAGAGAGTGTGAGAGAGAGAGAGAGAGAGAGAGAGAGAGAGAGAGAGAGAGAGAGAGAGAGAGAGAGAGAGATGGAGAGAGAGAGAGGGAGGGGGGGGAGAGAGTAAGAGAGAGTTAGTTGCTGGGGCAGGCTGACATTGTGTTTAACCTGTAATGGCTTTATGATTGCATCATCTTGTCACTGGCGGTTATCAAAGCAACAAAAACATACTGGTCTGGACCGCAGCTTCACGTAGAGTCCCCACGTTGTTTATTTTAAATTTTAAATGGTTTCCAGGACAACATCAGGCCTAGATATGCTCTGATATCACCCATTTAATTTGTTTATTTAATAGCGGACGCATTTTACAGTGTAGATGCTGTGCGTACGCCTCCAGATTAGGCTGAAAAATTAGAAAAAATATTAAAGACCATTCATTCCCCTCCTAAATTAATTGTAACCGATGTTCTCAATGCAATTAAATATTAGGCTTTAGAAACAAACATGAAAAAATATACCAAGGACATTATCTCAGTGTCCTCAATGGTAGATAGAGCCCTGGTAGGGTATGGTGGTTAGGACACCCACTAGGGCCTCAAATAGGGACCCTCAAATCTGGCCCTTGAGGCCCATTGTGATGCTGGTTTTCAGATTCCCCTCTAATTGATTTGATTTGCTGCAAATGACACGCCATGGCATGGATTCTCTCAAAATGTGCATTTAGAACGTTTGCTATAACTACGGGGCGTAGTTTGTGCTAAAGTGATTTGGGGGAAAAAAATGACACCTCTAATCAGGACCCGATTTAAACCTTTAAATATCTAGGATGATTTGTGAATCGTGATGATTTTGCGTTCTAACCTTGATGCTGTCATCTAACCAATTCAACAGTGCAGCCACGACAAGGATGACATCTTTTGTACCTCAAAACAGGAGACTTGGCACCCGCGTAATCCCAGCATCCACTGCACAAGAGAGCAATCAGGAAGTGACGCGATCGGCCTCTCATCTCTCCCCATTGAAAATAGCGGCGTCCCATGGTTTGTTTATATACGGTCGACAGACAGTACATAGAGTTGGTGGAGGAGTACATTTGGGGGAAAAAAAAACCCATTCTTCCATGGAGAGTGATACACCAGGTCCGCAAAATTATCTTCAACCGCTCCTCAACTCTCCCCGCCACAAAGCATTCTGGGTCAACTGTGGTGCGTGTATATATTAGTCCTTTATGGCGAATCTGCTGAACATTTCCACATATGCCGGGGATATGGTGGGGAGGGGGAGGGGAGAGGGAGGGTTAGGAAGGTTTAGAGGGGGGGGGGGGAGGTGGCTCAGTGCAGTCAGAGGGCCACGGAATTTGTAATAAAACCGCAGCGGATCGCCACAAAACGCAGTCTGTGAGGCGTGTTCTCTCATTGGGCTCTGGTCTGTTTTTTTTTGTTTTTTTTCAATTTTAAAAGCATCACCGTGGAGACCGAAGCCCGATTATGTAATGTCTGGGGAGGACGGGTCAGACTGAGTGCCATAACTATCAAAGGAAGTACATGTTAAAATGGGAGTGGGCCCTCCCCCTCCCCCCTCCCCCCTCCCCCCCTCCTCTAATAATCACACCGTGTACTTAGTAATCTACACAGTGAAGAAAGCACGTGCCCATGGTACAATACCTCCGGCCCATAACAGAACAGCTTTGATTATTTGGGGTAAGTGTCCTGTGTCCGCGCTGTTGGTATAGGCGCACGGTAGATTTGTTCCCCTCTGTGCCGTTTCCATTGTAAATCATGCGTCTGCAACACCCGGCAGGTCACTGGAGCTGTAGTCTTTGGAGAAGATCCAATATAAACGCAGTGACACATGCGCGTTTGCACGCACGCACACACATCCACAAACACACACACACACACACGTGCACAGAAACAGACAGAAGCAAATACACACATGCAAATGACACACACAGGA
Source organism: Anguilla anguilla (assembly GCF_013347855.1). Taxonomy (NCBI): domain Eukaryota; kingdom Metazoa; phylum Chordata; class Actinopteri; order Anguilliformes; family Anguillidae; genus Anguilla; species Anguilla anguilla. The sequence continues at coordinate 4,520,982 of NC_049204.1, read as the reverse complement.
CACATGCAAATACACATACAGATATGCACTCATGCACAGATTCATACACACACGCGCACACACTCACACACACAAAGGCACAGAAGTGTGTATACTCACACAAATATGCAGTCATGCACAGATTCATACACACACACCAGGTATAAAACTGTGCTCCTGTTCCAGAGCATACAGTGCAGCTCTGACTGCAGGCTCATGTGAATCCATCACAAAAAAAATCAATTATTAATTTGTCATAACTTACATTCATGTACATATCACGTACATTATGCATGCAGGCATGTAGCCCGGTTAAAATTTGATGAGAAGGTGCTCACTTACACAATAAATACATTTTTTATGAGCGTCTGCCTGTTGAAATGAACCTAACGACAAGCCTATGGAGCGTGGACAATGTTGGGCTTTCAAACTTCCATCATGCAATTAAGTAAAGAAACACACAAATGCCTTCAAAAAAAAAAAGAAAAAAAAAATGATTTCATCACCATATCATACATAATGACCTGTGTTAATATCCCTGAGTCCCTGTTGTCATACAAGGGACATTAAACTCCCAGTGAAATTGACATGGCTTACTGAATATACAAAAAGAAAACTCTCTTGTTTGTTTTTGATTTGTTTAGGGGTTTTTTGGTAACAAAGACTGCTGTTTGTTGAGACAGCAATGGGATAATCACCCAGATCATGTGTGAACAAAGGCACAACGTGAACAAGGCACAGTGTACCTGCGGTTCTCCTCACCTGTGTGCGTTGCTAGGTGAGGCGGCCACCATTAGGGAAGGCGTTCACGGTCTCCTGGGTTGCCAGGGTGGAAACCAGCCAGAGCTTGTCTAGACCGCAACGCGGGCTCATCTACGCCTTCAGATAACCTCAGTGAACTCCCAATTCCCCGCCAACCGCCTCCGCGCGAGGAGCGGTCTCAGTACGCCCGCTTTCAAAAAGCCAGTTTGCCACCTGCGCGCGGATACGGTTTCGGGATGGCGCTCCAGGGCCTCCGCGCACAAAAGACATTGTCTCAAAGTCAAAGACGTGTCTCGAAATACGGGTAGAGGGGAAACGGCTATGAAATAAGAGAGTACAGCGCAAAAACTAACGAACCACACGACCAAGACAACTGGGAATCCCCCCACCCCGAATCCCTAAGACACGCATGTGGAATGAGAAGCTTCACCGTAATATCGGGTATGACCCTACAGCACCAAACGCGCAACCTCACGAGAAAGAGCAGACGACGAGGCTGGCAGCCTTCCGTCAGCCTTCCAACAGCTGAGCTAGGCTTCTCTCTGAATGACAGAGGCATTAAAAGTTACCCTTCCTCTCGCCAAAGCTACGATTACCAGCTCCCATTCGCTAGCAATCTCCTGTATGCGAATACATAACTACATTTCACAGTTTCATCTCTCAGCGAAGTCCTAAAAAGTGGGTAGAAGATGGACACACGTGCCGTTACCGTCGTCATACCATCATGTGGAAGTTCATCTCATGTCATTATCAGCAAATTCAAATTGCTGTCGTGTAGACAGAACGCGTATGGCATTTGCTTTCATGCAAAGCTACGCAAAAGTATGCATATCTGCTCAGTTAGCCAAGGACACTTGCAAAACGCAAATTAAAAAAAGTGCGCCGTCTGGCAGCCAATGGGTCGCGTCAGCATTTCTCCCGAAAATTGTGTGGAAGTTGGCGCCTCAAGTATCCGGCAGAGGGGTTCAGTCTTATCGAAAAGTGCCGGGGTAGTGCTCAGGTTTTTGTTCTGGCTCAACATTAAGACACGTGATTCTTATCAAGGTCGTGACTGAAGAGCACGATTAGTTCATTATTTGATTCAGGTGTCATAGTGTTGGGCTAAAACAAAATCCTGCACCCACATCAGCCCATTGCAGATAAGACTGGGAAACCCTGGTCTAGGGTGTCTAAAAGTTTGAGGTTAGTGTCTAGATAGCTGCTTTTTCTGCTATTAAATGTACAAGTCGGTTATTTGGCAGTTACCTTTAGCCCCGTGGTAACCAACCCTGTTCCTGGAGATCTACCATCCTGTGGGGTTTTCATTCCAAACCCTAACAAAACACACCTCGAGAGATGTGCGAGAGATCTCGTTGCGATGCTAATTGGTAAAATCAGGTGCGCCAAACTCGGGGTTGAAATGAAAACCTACGGGATGGCAGATCTGCAGAAACTGGATTGGTTGCCACTGCTTTAGTCCAAGTGTCTCACAAAAGCGCATGTCATGAAGGAAACAAACTCCACTTGTGTAGAAAAAGGCTAAGTCACAATCCAGTAAGAGCCATCATCGAGGGGCATGCCTCACTACCTCTGAAATATAGTTTTTTTTTTCATATAGAAATATTGAGGTGTAGGCTGAGAAGGTGGAGTTTTAGATATTTGTGGAAAAGAGACAGTGAAGATTTGGGGCATAAGGAGTGATTTTTTGGGTTCTGAGAGTAAGGGGACAACCAGCTGGAGGAAGGATGCTGTTCCTGAGAATTTCATATGAAAAATGTTACAAATAATAATGCAGTGCCAGATTATAGAAAGTGTTTTGTTCTGAATATCCTTGACAGAAAAAAAAGTTTAAGTATTAAATTTGTGTGCCATAAAAGTGTCTTGGATGAGAAAAACATTGACTTTACTTTAGTACATCAGAAAAGCACTGCTAGCGTGTATTCAGAATCCAAATCCTGAGCCACATTATTGAGCCATATTGCAAAACCAGACCTGTGACTCGTGTGATGATTCAATAAACCTTGTATTTCCTGATTTATTGCTTTTTAAATAAACTCGTGGCTGCCACTCCCTGGACTGCGTCTTAAGCAAACGTTCCGTAACTGACCCAGTTCTTCTTTCGCGATGGCGCGAAAGCACTAACGGTATGACTCCTAAACCTATAAATAGCGCCGGGACCGCACTAATCTAAAACGATTCTATTGCGCCAGATGTTACGTAAATCCTTCTGTTTGGGATTACATGCGAAAATGTTCTCATGCTCGCCCTTTGGGAAAAAAAAGTGAAGCATTTCCGAATACGACGCGGAAAATGGCATATCCCACGTACTGCCACTAGGTGGCAGTAGAGGTTCAGGGGAAAAAATTGAAGTCGTACGCATTGTTATTCTCTTCCTCCAGTAAGAGGGAGGTCTGTTGCATCTGGCAGGAAAGTACAGCCCAGTCTCAAACTGAGCAATTCCACATTCTGCTGCACTGCTCACACACAGAGAAGTGCCCACAACTGCAGTGTGTGTGTGTGTGTGTGTGCGGGTGCATGTGTGGGCGCATGTGTGTGTGAAAGAGAGGGAATCTCTAAATCACTGGACTACTGAATTCTACACTGAAAACCTCCTGACGCACTGCTGTGTCTAGTTATGGCAAGTGAGGTAAGATTCAAAGTGAGATTTATAATTCCCCCCCCCCCCCCTTTTTTTTTTTTTTAAGCTGAATTATTTTATTTCAGTTTTCATTCAAGGGGCATCCAGAGTTGGGCGATCCCAGACGGATTTATGCATGGATGCTGTTGGTCAGTTTTTATGAACTAAGCAAAGAAATTTGAGCAGTCATCCCTGCCCCCCCTCCCACCATGGATACAGACTCGGACCATGGACTCATTTGATGATGCATTCAACCAAGACAAGAAAACCTGGGGCAGTGGTGGGAAAAAAAGGAAAAATCGTCACACAAGAAAAAAGAAGAGGGATTTGACTCGGCTGTGAGCGTGCAGTTGCAGGACTGAAGTGCGAACGCTCACGCGAGGTAAAAGAAGGATGGCACAGTTTTTTTAAGCTCCAACACTACCCGCGATTTTTCTGCGACCAGCTTGGCTCTTTTTAGTTTGGAAACTTGTTGATCACGGTACCAGAGAAAGAGAAAAAATGCAACAAATCATGCTGAGAAAGGTGTGTGTGTGTGTATGGGGGGGGGGGGGGGGGGGGGGGGGGGGGGGGTAGCAGTATGAGCAGTTGTGAAATGATACATGCTGAGCACATGGGGCTTTTTGTTTTACAGTCTCCTTCCTGAGTGATGTGTGATTCAGTGTGTATGAGGTAAAAGTTACACTGCGTCATTCTGCGTAAGTGTAGGTTATAGTGTGGGTGTTGATCAATCTGTGTGCTCGTAAGAATAGATGATAGTGTGTTATTCTGTGTAAGTGTAGGTTATAATGTGTGTGAAGGGGTGTAATTCTGTGTGCTTGTGAGTATAGGCCATAGTGTGGCATTCTGTGTAAGTGCAGGTTATAGTATGTGTGTTGGTCATTCTGTAGGCTTGTGAGAATAGGTCATAGTGTGTCATTCTGTGTAATTGTAGGTTATAGTATGTGTGTTGGTCATTCTGTAGGCTTGTGAGAATAGGTCATAGTGTGTCATTCTGTGTAAGTGTTCTTGTAGTATGTGTGTTGGTCATTCTGTGCACTTGTCAGAATAGGTCATAGAGTGTCTCTCTGTATAAGTGTAGGTTATAGTGTGTGTGCTTGTGAGTATAGGCCATAGTGTGGCATTCTGTGTAAGTGTAGGTTATAGTATGTGTGTTGGTCATTCTGTATGCTTGTGAGTATAGGCCATAGTGTGGCATTCTGTGTAAGTGTAGGTTATAGTGCGTGTGTTGGTCATTCTGTGCACTTGTCAGAATAGGTCATCGTATAGCATTATGAGTAAGCGTAGTGTAGGATTTAGTCATTCAGTGTAAATGTAATTCATACCGTCATATCTGTGTTAGTGTAGGTCGTACTCTGAGCTGGCCCTAAGGGTGTTGGTGGACCTGAACAAGAAACCCGGTAGTGGTCCCAGTGTAGTAGGGCTACAGTGTAGTATAATGGGCAAAGAACCGGTCTTGTAACCTAAGGTTCGATTCCCGGGTAGGACACCGCCGTTGTACCCCTCAGCAAGGTGCTTAACCTGCATTGTTTCGGTATATATCCAGCTGTATAAACGGATGCAGTGTAAATGCTGTGTAAACTGGTGTGAGAGTCGGTCTGGATAAGAGCGTCTGCCAAATGCCTGTAATGTAATGCAATGTCCCAAAGTGCTCCAACATAAATCACACCCACAACTTGACCCAGGGATGGTTGTGGCCCTGAACAACCACATAGAGTGCTCTGGTTGTACTGTATAATTCTGCACAAGTGTAGGTCATAATTCCGAAAGTGAAGGTGATATTATGAGATCTTGTTTGAGTGCAGCTCATTACTCTTTACATATCCTACCGACATCAGAATATTAGACTTTCAAAGAGTGCGTGTGTGTGTGTGTGTGTGAGTGTGTGTGGCGGAGAGAGGGAGAGAGCGAGAAAGTGAGAGCAAGAGAGAGAGAGAGAGAGATTGAGAGAGGGAGAGGGAGAGAGAGACAGAGAAATTAAATGAGAGTGAGATGTAACACATAACAGAAGACGAGGTGTAAGAACTTAAATTGATGAAGTGTGCGAAGATTAAATATGCATAGCATGACTGTTTGGAGCAAAATAACAACCCAAGAAAACAAAAGCAAAATGGAGGTGTTTGGGGCATTCCTAAAACCCAGTATTTCCACAAAGAGAGTTATCACTGTAAGCCATAGAAGACGCAGCCCAAAATACAGCGGCTCAGTGTGTCCTCATATATAATCAGCTGGTCTAAAGCCTGAGGTATTAGTGAGGATGATGTCATGATGACATCACTCAAAGGCAGTGAGTGCTGTTTTCCCACCTCCTTCCCAGACAGTCTGAAGGTTCCTGGGATGTGATTTTTCCTGATTAATCAGCAAATACTGATGTTCAGACCCTCACAGTCTCAACCTGTCAGAGTGCAACACAAAGATGTACATAAAGAGACAGACAGGCAGACAGGCAGATGGGCAGACAGACAGACACAGACAGGCAGGTAGGCAGGCTGGCAGGCAGGCAGACAGACAGTCAGGCAGGCAGGCAGGCAGGCAGGCAGGCAGACAGACAGACAGACACAGACAGGCAGACCGACAGGCAGGCAGGCAGTCAGACATCATTTAAACAAGGAAAAACTAGATTCAGGTGGCCAAATACCAATAGCTCCAGTCTGAACATCAGAATTTCCTGATCGATCAGAAAAAAAAAAACATCACCAGTCCTGGTAAATCCAAGAATCCTGGTTCTGGAGTGGTTTTTCAGTGAGAGGCTTACAGGGAGCAGCACAATGCGCATGTTGACACTGTCCTGTAAGCCTGCAAACATGTGAACTGCTTTGGGGGTGAATCTGACCCTACAGGCGTGGTGCATAGCTCCCATTCAGACAGGCATGTTGAAATCCATCGCTAAGCTGATTTATGACAAGCCGGGACCTCGTTGACCTTCATAGGGTGACCACACTAACCCCCTGTCTCCGCCCCCCCCCCCCTCCCCCCCTCCCCCCTCCCCCCTCCCCCCTCCCGCCCTCCCGCCCTCCCGCCTCGCAAGTTACTGCCATTCAGAAAACAGGGCCTCGAGTGGCGCGGTCCGTAGAGCGCTATCCACATGCTCAATGCGAGCCGCGACGTCGGCGGTTCGAATCCGACTGCCGACCTTTGTCGCACGTCCCTCCCTCCCTCCCTCCCTCCCTCCCTCTCTCCCTCTCCTCCTAGTACTTCCTGTCTCTCTACACTGTTCTATCCAAATTAAGCTGAAAAAGCCCAAAAAAATATCTTGCGAAAAAAAAAAAAAAAAGAAAAGGATCCCCAACCTCTGTGACCGCAGTGGTTTAAAAAAACCGGGGCCCCCTGGGGGGGGGTGGCGGGGTTGTGCGCGCGTGTACCGACTTGCATCAGACACCGGAGAAGCCTAACGTAGGTGCTTGGGCCTGCAGGCGCGGACGTGCCCCCCCTTCCCTTCCCTTTCCGTCGTCCCAGAACAAAATCGCCCGCTGTCGGATCTTTTATTTTTTCTTCCCCGCGCTGCTGTGCGGAATTCTGTCAGCAGCCGGCAGGAGAAGCGCCAGGGACTTCTGGAGGTGAGAAGAAGAAGCGGGGGGAGGTGGGTGCTGGGGGGAGGAGGTGGGGGGCTGGGGGGCGGGGGAAATATGTGACAAAAAGTTGGCTTTATAACAGGATCAGAGACAATCCCTCGGGGGAAACTTCCGATGTTAAGTCGGATTTAAGGCTTTTCAGACAAGACACAGATTCTAATTCTTAAAGCGACGGCGCAGGTATTCTGCCTGCTACTGAAGGACAGAAACTGAAGTTAACTCAAGCCTGGCTGAAGGGCTCATAATACATGGAATTTTAGATAATTTCATAAGATCTGAAAAATAGTGACCTCTCAGAAATGTATTATTTCTTTTTTTTTTTTTTTAAAGAAGTCAAATGTTTCACTGCTAGGCTGCCTATAGACAGGATGTCGGCCTTCCTGGATTCCACAGCAGTTTATTTCGCCGGTCATTGATTGTGAAAATGAACCATCTCCGCAGGCGCTGCTATCGCACCCCTTTCATCAATCCATAATATCACCCCTGGCCAAGTGCTGTGGTCTAACGCATACTGCAGGGGTCGCGTGCGTCTTGCACAACGAGAATGGCCTACTTTACTCCGCTAATCTCCGCCATATTGATTTCTAAACGCCGCGCACGGCGGCTGCGATTTTACAACTCCGCGTGAAAAAAAAAACAGAATCGATGGCTGCTCATAGGCCGGCGGAAGTGTGAGAGCGATAATGTGCTTGAATCGGTCCGGTGATTATTAAGAAACGGCCGCGATATTTAACATTTCCGCGCTTTTCCCGCTGCGAGGAGTTGAGCGGTATGATAAGCACGAGACAACACTTGTCAGTCTTGGCTCATCACATTATTTAAAAAAAAAAAAAAAAAAAAAAAACTTCACCATTATCAGCACACTGACCTCCTGACAGCGATCAGTAATGTCAACACTCATCCGAGGTCAAGGGAGGGCACGGTCACTTCGAGCGTTCTGATTGGACAGTTCAAGCACGCTCCGGCCAATCGCCGAAAAGCCGTTGAGGGAGCAGCGACCGTGATTTGAGGTTCAGTTCTGATCACAGGTTTACTGATCACAGCTTTTACAGTGTCACTAAACAAACAACCCCCCCCCACCCCCCCCCCCCCCACCAAATCCCCTTCGCTGTCAGCACAGTCCTCAACCATAGCCTCTTACTATGAAGAACCCGAATCTCGTTACCTCTAATGCAAATCCTGTTTCTCCCATACGTTTCAGCGCAAAAACCGCCTCAAACCTGATTAGGTCGTCGTGGAGATGCCGCTGCTGCTGGTGCTGCTGCCAATCACGGGACTGTGTCAGAGGTGAGAGCGTTCTCTGACACTGAAACACGCAGGTTGTCGACTCTGGGGAACGACAAACTCTGGGGACTGAGAACTCCACCATCTGCACTGTTGGTACACGGGCTGGATTTGGGGAGGGGAGGGGAGGGGAGGGGACGGGAGAGGAGAAGGGGAGGGGGGGGGGAGGCGAGGGGGACTCACCATCTGTGCCTCTGACCAAGCTGGTGGAGAGGAGGAGGAGAAAAAGAGGACTGTTTGGGCTCCCCTCATTGTAATCTGTAGAGCCCTGGAGGCACCAAGTCAGCTCAGTCTTCCAGAAAAAAAGCCTTTCTGCTCCAGACCTGCGCTCCCGGGAAAAAAAAAAAGGGCTCGAGTTTCTACCAAAATAGCAATCTGTTTTGGTGCCAAATCTGCCCCCCCCCCCCCCCCCCCCACCCATAAAAGATTCTAAGAAGAACCATCAGTACAAATTTCTGTGCACTACGCTCAAGGTTCTAAACGGTTCTATGTGTGATATCTCAGAACGGGTTCTCCATGGAACCATTAATAGTGAGATCTGCCATTTCTGTTGGCCAAGAGTTCCTCAGGTAGACAAGCCTCAACATGGAACCGTCATCCATGCCAAAGAACCATTTCGGATCCTTTTCGATGAGCGCGGAACTGTATTAGCTCTTTAAAACGGCAGTGAGGTGCGAAAATCCTACTGCAGATCCCTGTGAGTTTCATTGCTATCCAAAAAAAAACAAACAAACAAAAGAAAAAACTCACCATCATATTGCGCAAAAAGCATTTTCTATCTGAATAATGGATATCAGCGAAAAACAGATGCTTCTTTTAAAATGGACCAGTAATCTCATGGAATTTATAACTGTGTCTTAAAGATTAAAGCATTTCAAATGAAATATTCCAGTCAAGGCTATCGTGCTCACCCTACTCCTCCCCCCCCCCCGATCCCTGCCCCTCTCACCCCCCTACTTTCACCCCAACCTACCCCCTCATGCTGATTTGTATTTACCCCTCACTGGCTACAATTTGACCGTGCGCGTACTCTCTGATGTCATCGAGCCCGCTAGAAGCCCCACCCCACTGTCATGCCTGAGAAAGTGACAGCTTTCAAAAGCATCAAAAGACCAATTCCGGTTGTAATTCTGCACGCCATCCCGAAAATAGCACACATGCTCAGTGGAGATATTGAGTGGGGGGGGGAGGGAGGGAGGGGGGGGGGGGTACATCAACCAGGAAAAGAAGAAAGCCGCCCCCATCCCCCATCACCACTCGCTCTCTCTTCACCAACACGCTCCCAAAGGACGCTGGGAAGGAGCGAGCCAGCGAACGGGAATGTGGCAGGATGGGCAGGGGAATTCTGGGATTCCGGGATCCCGGAGGCCCAGCGATGGACGGGAACGTGGGGGGGAACGCGCATCCTTTTTCCCAGACCTGGATGATCTCGGAGTTTTGGGCAGCGGGAAAATCTGTGAGATTCGGAACGGGTCTCAGCCTTGAGGAACAGCCGTTTTTTTTTTTCGTTTTTTTTTTTTGTTCTCAGCGACCAGCTTCTCACGAGAGATATCTCCTCTCCAGACCTGGATGTCAAGTCATTATCTGAAATGCCTTGGCTTGAACCTCTTTAAAAAATGCTTGCAGATCACTGAAATTTTAACATCCATTTTCAATCTATTTTCATAAATATTCAGAACAGAAACCTTCTATCTTATGACTGTACCTTTCTTTTTTTTTTGTTTGGCTCATGACGTGAAAATTCTCAGGGAAACTGCCAGACTGTTCATTCACTGCTGGTATGACTTTTTCAAATCATACCAGCATCTATGGTGTTAAAGGCATTTCAAATACATACTCCATCCACACTCTGTTTCTCCCTTGCTGTCCAGTTAAGCAAAACCATGCCTTGACTCTCAGTCAAAGGTTACAGGCATACATGGGGTCAAAAATGTATAATATTGTCTTAAATGGCTGCCAACAAACCCGAGACTGTGCTGATTGTCTACCCAGGGGTACCACAATTGATTTTGGGCCCCATGAAAAGATCTCGTCCAGCCACCCCATCCCGACACAATTACTGCACCCATCCCATCCAGAACCTCAACTCATTCAACACTGTAAACATCTCTGCTTTTGCAGCTCTCTTGTAGAGAAAAGTTATTCATCCTATGTTTCCAGTGCTCTGATTTTTTTTTTAATGACCCCTATCAGTCAGAGGCCAGAGCCCCCCCCCATATGGCACCACTCTGTGTACCACAAAGCTCCCAGATTCCCTCAAACCATGAGCACTTTCATCTTCCCAGTTTTTATTTTATTTTTTTTTACTGGCCGATCCTTTCCATCGGCACACACTGCTGCCACCCCCCCTCCCCCCTCCCCTCCCCTCCCCTCCCCACCGCCGATTTTGGGAGAGCGGGAGCAAAGTGTGGCTCTGCTGGTTCCGCGTGAACTGGACTGTGTTCTTGGGGCTATGAACAACTGTACGAAATAAGTACTGTACCTTATCGAAACCTGCCTTTTGTAGTTGTACCAGTGACCTTGATATGCACCTTTTTTTTTTTTTGGGATAAAAGCGTCCCCTAAATAAATGTGATGGTTCCGAATTCGGGCACCGGTTTCCGGACTGGGAGCCCGTCCACCAGGGGCGCAGGAGAGATTTTTGAAGTGGGGGAGGGGGGGGGGGGGGCCAAACTGTGAGCAAAAGAAAGGTCTCAACTTTTAAGTTTATACAACTACCCCGATCCGGGACGGGGACGGATATGGGTCCCTATGAAATTGGGGGAGGGGACGTATCCCCCCCCCCCCCCCCCCCCGCCCCCCCCCCGCCATCTGCGCACCCGCCGTCCACGCAGGAGAACAGCACAGAGCCGTTACCAGGACGAGGCAACTTGACGGGCCCCTGACGCCTACGTGCATTGTGTCTACCGCCGCTTCCTTCCTCAGCCCACCGCGGGCCGACTGCGGCTCTTCCTCCCACTGTTCCTCTCGGTGTTTCGGAGAGAGAACGAGACGCGACGCGAGTCCTACATATGAGCATGCAGCACACGGGGTTTCGGTCTGCTCAAAACCAGCACACTTTTTTTTCCTGCACACAAGGCTTCTGATCTATTTAAGAGTTGTCGCCTATAGTTCCATACCAAGCCACAGACATCAGTCCCCCACAGCTCCTCCTTGTCCTCGCTTGCATAGAACACACTGAAAACTCTGCTAGAGGCAACAGCAAGGAGGAAAGCCAGTGTAACTGTGTACAGTGCTGAGTATAAATAAATGGCAGATTATATTACACACTACACACTGCTATATACTGTGTTTATTATTTGTTAACAGTCAGTAAGAAGTCATTTTTTTTAACCGACACAGGGCTCTGCACTAACATTTTTTCCAAGAATGCTACCTAGTTGAAAAATTAAGGAGCACCCTAATGCACCAATAACTCGATGTGCTCCTAAATTATTTTTCCAGCTGGCACACGTCAATTGTCAGGAGCAAATGCTCCTAAAATGGGAGCCCTATTGAACCCTGCTACATTTCATGATAAACATATTTTCATGCGCATGTAATGATAAAGTACTAGAATCATTTTTGTGCACTTTTTTTGTAGGGCAACTGTTCAAAAGCAGCTTCAACCTTACCGGACATGTAGAGATTATAGTGGGGCACAATTTCTTTTGCCAGCCTCAGGCAAAACAACTTACAACATCCTGGATCCATTAAGGTAAATCTAACCAGACAGATAAGAAAATATCTATAAATAAAGTTCTGTTTAATGCTCTGGGTCAAATCATTTAGTGCAGGCCCGTTCAGCTCTGGTACCCATGGAAACTGTGTGTGTGTGTGTGTGAGTTTGGTGGTGGTTTAATTGGTACTCAGCTAACTTGCTCTATTAAACTCATTTTAAAAACTCATTATTTCCTTGTCTTTAACAGGAAGTTTCCATGGGGGACATGTGTGGAAAAAAGAGGCTGCGTTTTAAACTCTCAGTTCTTCCTCAAGAGTTCCTGGCGGGGCGGGGGGCAAAGCAGCTAGAGAGAAAATACTGGAGCAAGGTGGGGTAGGGATTGGGGGTGAGGGGGCGTAGCGAGGGCTTGAGCGGCATCAACCGTTCCTTTATGCTGTGAGTTCTGAAAAGCCACCGGAAAACCACACAGCCGCGAGCCAGGTTACCTTTTCTGTTTGAACCAGGCCAACACACGCGGCCCCTGCAGTAGCAGCAGCTGCTCCCGGTCTCCGCGGTGACAACAGGAAGGCGTTGGCGTTTGTTTGGAAGTCCAGTTTAAACACATATCGCAGAGTGCCCCCAAAACACACGGCACGGAGAAGGAACGCGACTGGAGTTCGGCATCTGGAACGCAGAAGAATGTGTAGCCGGCGCGGGAGATCGCGGGAGAGCAAATCGGGCGCGGCCGAACAATGACGTCGCACAAGCGGGCACCCGCCGACAAACAAATGCAATAACTGAAGTAAACCAGCTGAACGTTCTGGAAAGCCTGGCATGATTTGGATATCGGCGGCTGTGCACCACTATGCAAAATCAACGGCGCTCACTTTCCAAACTTATTCTCACGGAGGTTATTACACAGTGCCTACTCCTATAGGCACGCGCATCTGTAGCCAAAGTATGCACATCTGTCCCAGATGGTTTAAAGACATACACTATGGCGTACTTCCAAAAAATTTGCAATTATAATCCTTAGAGGTTTTTTTATGTGAAAGTGCTACCGTGGACCTCATTTAAAGCCATAATCAAATAGGTGGCATCTCATAACCAGCCCGGCTAACACCAAATGTTACCGGAATGTTTTGTCAATGTTATAACGTTGTCATTGCACGGCAGCAACATTGTGAGAATGCTTTGTGTTAGTGTCTTCTCCTCCATCCCCTTCAGATCCATGTTTGAAGAAACCTGAGCACCGATGCGATGGGACCGCTTAAATGCACCAGCACAGACTGTACAATACTGACAAATGATGACTGCAAAAAGCCAGTGTTTGCGGGCGGAAGTCACACAACGCGCAGGTTATGCAACAGCTCTTCTGAGAGACATGGCAGCTCTGCCAAACACTACAAAGAAATCAGACTGCTGATAACAGGGGCATTCAAGTACCAGGAAGTAGTTGTCATTCATACTGAAGACTGAAAGGACTCTAATCGGCACTGTCTCCAAAACAATATCGGCGTTCGGCACAGGTGCGCGCACGCGCAGAAACAATATATCGCGGAGGATAATGGGCAGGCAAATAATCCTGAGCCGAGACAGAAGTCGCTACATATAAGTTTTTCTAGTTATGTAAATAAAAATAAAAACATTTGGAAGCCGTGGCTCACTTGTGTGTTATAGAAGTACTGCAAATATTCAGTGTATTCAAGCATTTTTAAAACGTGTATATAACGTAAGAAAAGTTTGATTAATTTGACACTCTAGCCCTTGGCCCCCATCCAACAGTTTATTATTTTCTTATATTTGAATTGCTGTGTTTTACAAGTTAGGTGAGCGTGCCAATCTGAGTTGATGGAGAAGGAAAAAAAAAAAAAAAAAAAAAAAATTTGGATACGAACAGCGCAACAATTCTGTAAGAAAATACCACATTCCCATCAGTGCTGTGTGTCGACGCATTATTGCCTCGGGGTAATTTTGTCATGGACATTTTTTTTCAGCTGGAAACACTTACTGTCGAACAGAATGCTAATAATTACAAAATGTAGCTTTCGATTTCATATCGACCCAAGACGGAAATGCTGTGTGGTTCTCCGGAATGGATTTTTTTTTTCCGTTCGTTTTACTGGAGCAAGGGGGTTAACGACACTTGTAGACTATTTTCCCCAACATTGACCGTATCAACACATACATGTAGTGTGAGCTACATAACGGTCTCGACAGAGTCGCTGCGGTACAATGTTCCCTTAATTATTCCCGCGTATTCACTCACCAGTGGACCGTTCAAGGCAGGCGGCGTCCCAACGACCAGAGCGCGCGCTTCGGTGTTATCAAATATATATGTATCTCTTTTACTCAGAGGAACGTGTTGCCCTGACAGGGAATGAGCACGTGCACTTGTTATACTATCCATGGAGGAAAACAGAGCTGCGTATTAAAAGGAAAGAACGCACCCAAAGTAAATTTGTTAAATGCAATATAATTTACCAGGTTTTGAAATCTTAAGGCATGAATAATTTACATTGATGTACATTTCTAACCGGCCAATAAAATACATTAACAGCATGTCTGAAAAGGATACTTTCCATAGATTATAGAGCCTAGTTGCATGATTTTAATGGACGAGATTGCTTAAACATTTAAAATTCTATCTATGACATGTCAAGAGGATACAATGAAGGAGGAAAAAAATTTAAGAACTCACAAAATAAAATTCCGGTTTATTGTCGTACAACAAACTTCACACATACATCAAACAGGCCACAATAAACAGCAATTTCATGGACAAAAAAAAAAAAAAAAAAGAAAGAAAAAAGAAAAAAAAATCCTTTTCTTTGGCCTTGTCATCTCATACAAACCAACTACTTATGGTACAACTAAAGTACATACACAAAGTTACTGGAATGCTCTGAATGGAATCGGCTTTGTTTTTTTTTTTTTTTTTTCCCGTAATTTTTACAAGATTTCTGTTGAGATAACATGACATGGTCAAACCACAAGTAAAGTCTATTTTATAGAGAAGCATCAACTTCAAAGCACCGTTTGGTCACCAGAGATCACTGTCAAAAATGGCTGACCTCCTAACAATATGTACAAAAATATAAAATGTAAATAAAAATACAAACAAATTATCCTTTTTTTAAAGTATTTCATTAAGAAGGTAGAGCCTTGAAGTCTGGGTTGATTCTAAAAAATTTGCAGTTGGGTGTGTGTGTGTGCGTACTGATGCTAGGACTCTACTTGATGATGACCACATTTTTTTCTTGACTCCGCCCCCAACACCCCAACAGACAGGTGTGGGAATGGAGGGTTTAGAAAAAGACTCAGCTGGGAGATAAACTTCTAATCATCAGTTTTCTGCTTCTTTGTTCCAACATCATCCTAAAAATAAGAGCATGGTTATAAAACTTGGCATTTTTACCACCAGTTTTACAGAAAACAAAAAAGTGAAATCCGTTAAAATCCCCCGCCCCCAACCGCCACACCCCACACAATTGAAACTCAAACCAGGAAATCCATACCTCATCCTCATCGTCGTCATCCTCAGCTGCCCTCTTCCCAGCGCCTCCTTCAACTTCATCATCATCGTCGTCATCATCTCCTAGAGACATGCACGGCCCAATGGGATTTCAGTCTTCCGCCATTCAGCACAAAGTAAGTTTACTTATAAGGTCACGTGTTGGTTACGTGTGGGGGGGGGGGGGGGGGGGGGGGGTCAGTGTGAACAACACGCTTAGGCGATTTACCTTCTCCGTCGTCTTCCTCATCGTCCTCCTCACCGACATCGTCATCATCTTCGTCATCTACTTCATTCTCTGGCTCTCCGTTTTCCTCGTTCTCCTGTGAGTGAAAGGTGTTAAAATTAGGGGTTCGGGCAACAAGCAGGTGATGTACACAATGAGCCCCCCCCCCCAAAAAAAAGACGGTCTTGCCCCCCAAGCAAGACCGTCTGTGTACTGAACATTCCGAGTTTCCGCCAACCAGTGAACTGGAGGCGGAATCGACAGGATGTCGGTGTTTTAATGGAATTTTGATGTGTTGCTTTTATTGCATATTGTTGTTGAGTGTTTTATATTGTAGTGCTAATTGTCTGTTGTACAGTTTTGCTTTATTTGCAACATGTTTGTGCCGCTGCCCGTCTTGACCAGGGCTCCCTTGAAAAAGAGATTTTTAATCTCAATGGGACCTTCCCTGGTTAAATACAGGTTCAAAAAAAAAATTTTTTTTTTTTTTTTTTTTGAAGTGTTCAACTGCAGGAGTTCTGGCACAGAAACTTACCGTATTTCCGTTAGCAGCTGCATCCTTCCCATTTTCTGTCTCCTCCACCAGTTTCTTTTCTTTAAGATCCTAAAGACAAAAACAGAACATTTATTTTTTTGTGCAATTTACTTAAGGGGCACCAAATGGCATTCAAAGACTTTGGGGAAGCAATTATGCTTTTTTAATTTTTCATTTATGTATTTATTTTTACAATTACGAAATTAAGAGCTATCCTTGGGGGGCGGGGGAGGTGAGTGATCAAAAATCCTAAATTTGAATATGGAGCTTTGGGGGAAAATAAACTGTAGGCCTTTGTTCAGATTTTGAGAATTGCCGCGTGCCACTAATTCGCATGGGATAAAAACCGAGGGAACTCATGTTTCCTTATGCCACCATGTTCACGCCCCTTCTGCTTTCGGCCCCCCTTCAAAAACCCGCAAAAGCATGCTTTCATTTTACATTTGAAACGCGACACTTCCATCCTCCGCGTCCTATTGGCTGTTCCCCTTTCCTTCTTCCCGCCTACTTTAATAGCTCTAATAGAAGTGTTGTAATCTGATACGCTGAGCGCGTTGAGCTGTGTAGTTCAGCAAATATCGCTTACCATAGGGTACTAAGAAGACACGCCCGGGGAAAAGACTGCAACTCCCAGAGTGCATTGACCGATTATTTTAATACAGCAATGAGGACGTAGGAACGATGCAGACGACGAGAAAGAGGCTGGCTAATTTAGTTCGAGCGAGGAGACAATAGCGACTTGAAAGAAAGCGCGTTTCCCTCTTAATCGAAATATAAAAGCTGTTCAAGAATCGGCAGCTTAAAAGATCGGATTCGGAGATTCATTGTGATTAAGAATGTAATTGACTGTCATGCTTTAAAAAAAACAAGCCTTTTAGAGCTCCCATTAAAAATATTAAAATTTTACATTTTATAAAACATCACGGGGTTCTCAGAAAATGGTTACACTTTTCGTTTGACAGTCTCTGTAAGAGGCAAATCGCTTTTATAAATTAGTTTCAGTAATCTTTAGCCTTTAAGCCGGTTACCGGCTACATCACGCTAGCACCGCCTCCTGAAACCATTACTACTGCGTTTTCAGCACTATCTTCTATAAATAAAGCATTCGTAACGACAGCCCTACAAAAGGCAACGTGCGACGCTTCCCCTTTCAGTTCCGTTCAATATTAAAAGGCGCAAACTTAATCCCGCGAAGAACAGCCCAATAAATCGGGACATATACACCCTAAATTGAACGGTTAGTTCAAAGAGCAAATCAGGTAGCTTCGGGGCGGGGGGGTAAACTGGGTTAATCGCGTCTTCAGTTAAACGGGTGGTCACGGTGCAAAGCGTGGCTCGGCAAAGGAACGTGACCGATCAAGCAGCCGTTTGCCTGCCTGCCTGCCTGCCTGCCTGCCTGCTACAGTAGCCTATTTGTGTTTTTGGTAAGCGCCAACCTCCGACGGTGAAAGTAGGTTATAGCCTACAGAGGTGCAAGGCACCGGTTGAGGGGAGGGGGTGGAGAAGATGACGTTCCGACTCTCATACGCTTAGACTTTTACAATTAAACTTTCCACTCGTGCCCTCCTATTACGATTACTACCTTTAAGCAAAACCTGCGCGTGAGGTACCACCGCTTGCAACAACCGAGTTCAGTTCACTTTATAAATCCAACGATCGCTTTCATTGAGAATAGTCTAAACCAATACCCAAAAACTGAGCATCCATTGTGCGCCTTATTACGATTGCATTCAGAAACGTAGGCTACGGGAAAACCAAAAAGAACAATCGTAACAATTCTTTCCCGGCAGCCTACCACACAGCCGTTCGGAATCGCGCTTCTAATTATTCTAGCCAGCTACGGGGAATAGGCTGTGGAGACCGACGTCGACAATGTTCAGAAACTACAGAAGCTAGTAAATTCCGAGACGGTGTGATCAAACTATCCATCAGCTTCCATAACGGCTCACATATACGTTTCTTATAGCCTGTATGCTGAGGTTAAACAAACCTTTAAAATGAACAAAATCGCACTTTCTGGTGCCGCTCGGCTCCGTAGAAACGGGGTAGCGCGCGCCCGCAATTCATACCGTCGTCACATCGGACCAAAGCGAACGGACTAAAGCGCAGCATCCAAGTTTATTTCTAGGGTTAATTAATACATTAATGATTTCAAGCGAAGACCCGCTTTCAGACATAAGCATTTATAATCATGCTATCTAGTCTACGCAGGCGCCCCGAAGAGAGACTTAAACTGTCAAAATATAATTTCAAAGCACGGAACATTCTGTGTGAAAACCATTTCCAGTTTCATGAAGAAAAAGTGACGAATCTTTTGAACAGTTCCAGGTAGCCTACCCAACTAACTTATGACAGACGAATGAAACACGGGCCAGGCAAATATCTGTAAACCGATGCGGCCGGTAAATTCCCTATGTGGAAAATACAGTGCAACTGGATAACGGGAAAAACAGGGTAGATTTATTGGCTCGACGATGTACGGATCTGTTGATTGACCCCGAAATTCATTCTCCTCTCTCCGCGGTCGGTGTTCAAAGAGGAACCAACACGCTTGTATAAACAAAGAACCCGCGCAGACTTGCACTCCGAACAATAAGGCAACGCTTGCCTTGGTTTCTGTTCGGAGACCAAGTTGAGACCGCTTGTTAAATTTTATTCACCATAGCTTCCAAGCAGTAATATAGCATACTCAAATGGAACACTTCTTCATCCTTTTCATAACCAATATAAAAAGTAGACAACTGGACTCGCTGGATCAAAATGGATATTTCTGCAAATAAAATTTCCTTCAAAATCCCTTTACACATTAAATATCAATATAAAGAAAAGGTATGCATATGAATATCATTTTGACATAACTTTCTCCTCTTACCTTAGTGGGGATCTCCGAACTGGTATCTACTTTTGTGTCTGCCATTTTCTGTTTGATATCTTATGTGAGACGGGAGGGAAAAAAATAATAAAAGCAATCCACTTGCAGCAACAATAATACAAAAAACGGCTATTAAGTGCCAGTGGCGAACTCACGCGGTGGTAGAGCCTTTAATATAGAGTTCTGGGCGGAGTCAGGGGGCGGTCAGTGTAATACGATTGGCCAGTGGTTCTGGCTATGCGTTTTCCGGATTCGTCAGGATGGAACAATGGATAGTATTTCTAAACCAAGAAGACACGCCCCTAAACCAGGCTCTGACTCATTCGTGTAACGAGTTCTCAGCTGCTCGCTATACTTTGACGGATTAGTAAACCCTCAATCCTGAAACAAACGAAAAGCTTTTTGAAAGTAACGCAAGCCTAAACTTGTAAAATTAAAAATAATAATAATAATAACAACAATAATACTAGCAACGATAATAAAGTTTATGACATTTAGCATAATTTGATTATTCGTAAATCATAATAGTTGTGGTAGTAAACAAAATATTAAAACATAACCTTGTCTTTTTAGTGTTCGTTATTTAGTTAAGCTTGTCTCTGTTTCAGCACTGAAGAAATGTTCCTTTTCCACATTTCGGCAAAGTAAATTGAGGTAAAGGTTTTTATGGTGCACCTATTTGCCCGGCAAACTAAATGCTCATTGGTGCAACCGCACTCGTGGTTTTCCCCAGAGTTTGTTGCTAAACTTTGGCCAGACATATTCACGCACGTTTCTGTTTAGTGACTTCTTTAACATAATTTAGTCACTTCTTCAGCATAATTTCTGCGTTCACCTCAGCAGATATCCATACGACTCTTTTCGCGATTTCAATAATCAAAAAACATTGCGGCATCTAGAAAGTGTTACTCTCACACCCCCAAAACCCCCTCCCCATACCCTCCTCCCCCGAACAGATTGACAGCTACAGCCCCTCCTCCGCTTCTCCGTCTGAAATGTTA
Source organism: Anguilla anguilla (assembly GCF_013347855.1). Classification (NCBI taxonomy): domain Eukaryota; kingdom Metazoa; phylum Chordata; class Actinopteri; order Anguilliformes; family Anguillidae; genus Anguilla; species Anguilla anguilla. The sequence goes on along the minus strand of NC_049204.1, from coordinate 4,500,980 downwards.
GTGCGCCGAGAAGTGCGCATGTCGCGTTCAAGTACATTAGTTTGTGGACTCAGCTCGAGAAAAAAAAAAGTGAAGGTCGACGGCGCTCGCGCACCTAAGCACGACCGCGAAAGGGCTAACGTTGTTAAACTCGAAGTTTGTTTTTTGTGCCCGTGAATATAAGAGCAAAGCAATTAAGTTTTATCCAAACATAACGTATATATTGACATATAAAAACAAAACAAAAAAAATGTTTATTTGAAAAATAGCTGTAAGCCACAACAAAAATGGAAGTTCGAAACCATACGACGATTTCAACACTCGGTTAAAACCATGTACAAGATACTCTCTGACGAGAATCTTAATTCACATGATAGTTAAATGTGAATAACAAAGCCGCACATATACTCTAAGGACTGAAAAATGAATATATTTGGACGGGTTAGGAATATCTTTTACACTACCAGTATGGCTCATTCGTAGAACAAAATTTGCCTTGGTTGTAAATGCGTCTGGTAAAGAACCTTTGTCATTGGTCGAGTAGCCGGAGCGAACACATACTTGACGCTTTGCGGCCATTGATTGGACAATTTTAAAGTCTATCAATTTAACTTACTCCTGGGCACAACTAAAACATGGAAAATAATTTCTTGTACGGATCGGGAAAATACACGTCAAAAAGACTCACTTGGAACCTACAGGAGTAATACTCCAGGACATTTTAAAACCAAAAAATAAATAAATAAATAAATACAGGATAAATTGAAGATTATGAAATAAACATGAAAGATTTTGGGGAAAAAAAACTGTTTTTCAATTTTGGCTGTTAGGCTATCAACGTTATAAATATAAGCAGTGCAATTTTTTTTTTTTAAACCCCAGACATTGACATATGTTCGTTTATTCATTCTTAATTATATTGTAGCCTACTCTTGGTGTTGTATTTGATAAAATTAAAGAATTTCACAAACAATTACAGTCGTTTTGAACAAATCAACGTGCCTCAATTTGTAGGGTGACATGGAACAGTTTTTTTCGGTAATTATTAAACTGCTACGTGTTAATTTTAATTCCCCGTATTTATCTTTTTTGTGCACGTGCTCCACCTGCCGCATTCGAGCTTTTATATTAAATGGAGGCGCCAGAGAGAGCACGTGAGGTGCTCCATTCCATTTCACTAACTTTCGTATGTTCTAATGTTCACGCATTTAATTGGAAAAGATTTAATTAGTGAAAGCGAAAAAAATAATTATTATCATTATTAGTAGTAGTTTATACAATAATGCCCACTATTATTACAATCATAATATATCAAACATAGTAGTAGTATTTATACAATAATGCTCACTATTGTTACAATCATAATACATACAACATAATGGGAAAATATCAGCTAAACTGAAAGTATGACAGACAACTATTAGGTTACCTCGGATGCTCCTACACATGTTTAAACATGTTTAAAACTACAAACTGCAGCATTGGCATGTCTTAAGTATTCGAGGAAACGTTAGGAATGAACTCCTTTACAACTTTATACAAGTGAAAATTTCAATTAATTATTGATGGAACGGGGGAAAAAAATGAAATTTGATGCTATTAATTCATTTGATGCATTAAATTCACAAGAATGTGACAGAATCACATTCTACTCAAAGTGACGTACTTTCAGCTCACAAGATGCATACAAACATCATGAATAGACACATCATGCATATACTGAAGCCTTTTCTTTCCTGTCCTATGAGATTATGGAGCATGTAGTATTTTCTTATATGCACACACACAGATGGGTGACAAATTAAAGGAAAAAAAATCAACATAAAGTGTCTTAGTAAGGTGTTGGGCCACCATGAGCCACCAGAACAGCTTCAGTGCAGCTTGGCACAGAATCTACAAGTCTCTGGAACCCTACTGGAGGGATGGAACACCATTCTTCCAAAAGAGATTTCCTTGTTTGATGTTTTGATGATGGTGGTGGAGAGTGCTGTCTAGCACTCTGGTCCAAAATTTCCCACACGTGTTCAACTGGGTTGAGATCTGGTGACTGCGAAGGCCATTCTCAGTCTCCTACGAGGAGTTGCACTTTTGTTTCTCCTCACATATCACCACTAAAGCAGGAGCATCATGGTCACTGAATGTGCACGTTTGGCCAAAATTTTGGACCCTATTTATTGATGTCTTCCCCATAGATCTAAATGCAGATGTCAGTTTAGTCACTGTTCCTTTTGAAACACTAGCCAGTTGAGCAGCCTTTGTGACTGAAGCTCCTGCCATCCTTGCCCCAATAATGAACCCTCTTTCAAAGTCACTTAGATCTTTTCCTCTTGCAATCTTTATCCAAAATCGAGGTCAGCTGGGCCTGCTCAGCATTTGTATACATATCACAGAGCATGATAGGATGTTAGTTGCTTGTTTGTATCATGCAGTACACCTGTATGAAAGCATCTGCATTCGTTATGTTTCTCCATTCAGTTATTCAGGTTATTCCTTTAATGTCACCCATCTGTATATACACACATACACGCACACGTGCATGCACATATATATATATATACCCCTTCAGTCAGTGTTGTGTTCTGAAAACAGGATATGTATATGCCCACAGATACCACTGTGGAAGCCAGCACAATGTCAGGTCGGGTCAAGGGAAAAAATAAACAAGTTAAACATCATGATCATTTAAGCGGACGGGGCATTCATATACTCTGACACACTTATGGTAAAATAAACAGCAGGAAAAGAGAAATAAAATACAGCTCACGTGACAACTAAGCTGGGGGGGGGGGGGGGGGGGGGAGAGGCACTAATGGAACGCTGTGATTGGTTGCAAGCATTCAAAACTTTCTCAGACAACTCCTGCTCACTGGCTGTGAAGACAGGAAGTACAGCTCCAGGCCTTGAATAGTTGCATTTCCACAGGTTGTGACTATTCTGGGTGCGTGAGGGCACCTACCCTCTAGGGGACAAAAGTCTCTGGCCTTAATCTCAAGAGCCAAACGCTCTGCTAGGCCGAAACCTACACAACAAGGCACATTAAAATAAATAAATAAATAAATAATTTTTTTTGGCAATATTTTCACTCCAAAAATGTTTTTGGCATCCATTATGCTTGTATTATGTTAAAAACATTTTAAAAAAAACATAAAAATGTTCTGCCAGGTCTCAGAAGGACGTTATCAAATTTTGGAAGTCAGTGACCATAATTCAATGGGAGCAGGACATTATCTTCCAGAAGGCAGTGTATGGAGGTGATTTAAGGTGAGCCCTACTCCACAGGTAATGTGCAGTGCTTTGTCACTAGAGGCACAGTAGGACAGTAAAGCAATTATAGCTCTTCTTTGAAACTTAAGCATATTGTAAGGATGACCAGATTCAAACTCCACAAATGCAGGAAAATCAAGCAAGGCGATGCAGTGCGGTCAATTACATGTGGAATTTTTAAAAAATTAAAAATGACAAATGACACACAGCTCATCCTGTTAAGGTGGTGGTGCCCAATCACGTCATGGATGGGCAAGAGTATGCAGGTTTTCATTCCAACCCAATCACTAACACCCGAGAGGAGGGAACGAATTAGTGACATCAGCAGGTGTTAGTGATTGGTTGGAATAAAAACCTGCGTACTATCGCCCGTCCGTGACACACGATTGGGCACTGCTGTGTTAAGGCATTGATTTGGTAGCCAATGGCCAGGGCCCCTATGGTTTGGTATCAAATCCAATCCCTACCGTTCGTGGACTGGCTAGCCTCGTAGCCCCAGAGAGTGATGTACAATTAGCCGTTAGCACTGAAATGCTCACCAGTGTGGGATCCAGAGGGATCCAGTCTGCCTGGGGGCCAGCGCCCCACGCGCTAGCGCCTCCTGCTGGCCAGGTCAGGTGCCTGCAAGTCCAACTGTTGAGTCACACATGAAATAGTCTTCCTCTGACTCAACTGCAGTGTGAGCGAAAGAAGCAGTGGGTGACATCACGTACATCTGGGAGGTGCATGCTTTTCTGCGCCCTCGTTCGATGGTGTGGGTTGCACTGATGAGTGCCAAAATGTATACAGTTGGGCACACAAAATCGCAGAGAAAAGAGAGAGGCAGTGTCTATTTTCTATTTACATAGTCATATCTGAAAGCTGCAGTAATTTGCATATCTGTCCGTATATTGTCAAGCGTTGCGATACGATGCCATTCTCAGCGCGTGAGAGAAAGCTGAAGTGAGGCTTGTGAGCCGGTGAGGAGATTACTAATCATACGACCTCGTGCGACGTTTTGAATTTTTTTTTTTTTTTTTAGTTAAAATGCAGGACGCGGCCTGTCATTGCAGGACGACGCTCAGGACGAGGGGACTGTCCCGTACAGAACAGGGGCCCTTCAGTGACTCTACCCCGCCTCAGTTACAGGAAAGCGTATCGCTGACCGTTAATCATTCGCGTGAAAGTACGTAAGGAGTACTCGTGTCCCGTCGTAAGCGTTATCGTTCCCTGGGTTCTCCTCTAGGGGTATGCAGACAGACGCAATTCAAATACGTCCTCCTGCATACGTACACTATACGTACACTCACCGGCCACTTTATTAGGTACTTGCTAGCACCGGGTGTGGCCGTCTGCTGCGGTAGCCCATCTGCTTCAAGGTTCGACGTGGTGTGCGTTCAGAGATGCTCTTCTGCATACCTCGGTTGTAACGAGTGGCTATTTGAGTTACTGTTGCCTTTCTATCAGCTCGAACCAGTCTGGCCATTCTCCTCTGACCTCTGCCCATCAACAAGGCATTTTCGCCCAGAGAACTGCTGCTCACTGGATATTCTCTCTTTTTCGGACCATTCTCTGTAAACCCTAGAGATGGTCGTGCGTGAAAATCTCAGCAGTCTCTGAAATACTCAAACCAGCCCCGTCTGGCACCAACAACCAAGCCACGTTCAAAGTCACTTAAATCACCTTTCCTCCCCATTCTGATGCTTGGTTTGAACGTCAGCAGATCGTCTTGACCATGTCCTACATGCCTAAATGCATTGAGTCGCTGCCATGTGATTGGCTGGTTAGATATTTGCGTTAACAAGCAGTTGAACAGGTGTACCTAATAAAGTGGCCGGTGAATGTACATTGAAAGTTCTGTTTGCCGTGTTTGATATACCTCATGAAAATATACTGGGTGGGGGAGGGGGGGGGGTGAGGGGAGCAGCAAGAATCTCCGGATACCAAAAAGCACATCCTAGAACAGGGCTCCTCAACCCTGTTCCTGGAGATCTGCCATCCTGTATGTTTTCATTTCCACCCTAATTTGGAACACCTGATTCCACCGATCAGCAGCTCAACGAGATCTCTAGACCGTTAGATGAGGTGTGGCTTTGTTAGGGTTGGAGTGACAGCCTACAGGGCGGTGGATCTCCAGAAACTAGGCTGGGCAGCCCTGTTCTATGGTAACAGTTAATAGGGAGGGCAGAAGGAGCTGAATATCTGGAGATACTGGAATCTGCAGATATTCTACACCGGTGGTAACCAACCCTGTTCCTGGAGATCTACTGCCCCTGTAGGTTTTCACTCCAAACCTAAAACAGCACACCTCATTCAGCAGCTATAGCAGGGCTGCCCGACCCTGTTCCTGGAGACCTACCGCCCTGTAGGTTTTCACTCCAACCCTAAAACAGCACACCTCATTCAACAGCTAGAGATCTCATTGAGCTGCAGAATGAGGAGTGCCAAGTTAAAATGAATAAACCCCACAGGACAAAAAAGAAAGCGTGCCTCATTCCACAACCGGAGATCTCGTCGAGCTGCAGAACGAGCAGGGCCGAATTAGGGGTGCCGAATTAGGGCTGTAGTGAAAACCCTGCGGGATGCTGGATCTCCCGGAGCGGGGGTTGGTTATGAAGACATAAACCTGCGCTACGGCATCGCAGAGTTTGCGTCAGCACAGTCAAATGGTAAAATGGTAAATGGACTGAATTTATATAGCGCTTTTATCCAAAGCGCTCTACAATTGATGCCTCTCATTCACCAGAGCAGTTAGGGGTTAGGTGTCTTGCTTAGGGACACTTCGACACGCCCAGGGCGGGGTTCGAACTGGCAACCCTCCGACTGCCAGACAACCGCTCTTACCTCCTGAGCTATGTCGCCCCAGCACAGTCCTCTTGCGTTTTACTCCAGCGTGAAGCGACAGGGAGGATACACACAGCCAGTTACACACAGTAAAACGTCCAGTTGTTACTTCAACTCTTGACAGTGTTAATTCAACTCTTGACAGATCACATTTGGTGCCACTCGGGAATGTGGGACCAAAATGTTATCTATTTAGAGTCGAATCAGCACTGGATATTTTACTGTGCGCCATCTATTAATTTGTGTTTTCACCACTCCTAATAGCACTTTCTCCGCTTTAAATTTGACTTTTTAATTACTACTATCAGACGTGTATCTTCACTGCTGAGCAGTTAATAACACGTGTTTCAGCGTATGCAATTCTTATAACTTCACAACTTCCCACAAAACTAATGCCAGTATTATATGCCATTAGCCAGTGTGGTTTAATCCCACACATTTGCACATATGCACACGGGGCGACATAGCTCAGGAGATCAGCAAGACACCTAACCCCTAATTGCTCCCAACGAGCTGATTGGTACCTTGCACCGTTGGTGTGTGAGTGTATGGGTGAATGAGAGGCATCAATTGTAAAGCGCTTCGGATAAAAGCGCTATATAAATGCAGTCCATTTACCATTTACATATGTTACACACAACAGACGACTTTAAAGTCTCATACCAGGCAAACATTTAAAGCAGTGTTACATTACAGCGGTTACACAATATCTGTCTTCATTTCAGTCTGAAACAAACTTTGTTTTTACTAAAGGATAGAATAAATCGGAATTCAAATGTAAGTTTCAGCTTCTTTGGGGCTTTGATAGTATTGTCCCCTTCTGTCGCTGATATCAGAGTTGGGCTAATGGAGAAGTAAAATCTACATTTTTTTTTTTGACTTGCCTTCATTTTATCTGGCGGGGGAACTGAGCTCTCAGTGTGGGAGAGTCAACAAGGACCAGGAGTGCAAGGGATTGGGCAGCCAATCAGATTTAGGGCATGATTATGTAGCCAGACAGAGACCATTTCTGTGGGAATTTGTGTAGGACACCAGGGTAAGTACCCCTAATCTTTTGAAAAGGGCCACAGGATCTTTAATAACCACAAAAAATAGGAGGGGGAAATCAAATAAATCTATTTAAAAAACAATATTTACATGGACAAAGAACTTAACTGGACTGTATTATAGGTCTCTCCAGTTATCATTAGCAAAAGTGGTTCTCTTCAACATGCATTCACAGTTTATATTCAGCTTATTGATAAAAACGCATGGCCAATTAGCTTTAGTCACTCAATGAGACGGCGCGGAAATGACACACACACAAAAAAAAAAAAAAACTAAAATGGGAAAGAATGATTATCATATGCGTCGTCACTCAGCTATCCTTCTCTCATCTACAAAATGTGTTACTATCGCCCTCTAGTGGCGCAGTGCGAGTATGACTATTTTCCCTGACGTACGTAGGCACTGTGGGCTACATTTTCCTCCCAAGAAAGGCCAATGAAGAAAAAGCCGGGTACGCCCGGGCGCAACAAGGGCGTTTTCCTGTTGGTTCTCCGAACTTAACTGCGGCACACAGCCACGTAATTACGTAATTACGCAAATACGTACATACGCTGCAGTTATTCACTCGATTTTTCCAGATGAATACCTTTCCAGCTAGATAGATAGGCTATGTATTGACCACAAAATTACACACAAACAAAATGTGCACGCTGGCCCACAATTGTATGAAGGGGTTTATAAACAAAACTTTTATTATTATTATTATTATTATTATTATTATTATTATATTAATAATAATAACAATAACAGCAACAACAATAATAATAACAACAACAACAACAACAATATCATGTAAAGTACAACATGTAAAGGTGATGTAACAAATAGCTATGCGATTCATTTTTCAATTTCACTCCGTGCATTTAATCCATGCTCCCTTCTGAAATACTTGGTTTCCAGCGATTACATCAGTATCTCTGTGTTGTGCTGAAATGTTTTGACGCTGTGCACTAAACCGGTTTTACACAGATGCACGCACTCTGTGTCACCTTGAACTCAGTCGCGGTTTGGATCTCCCTTTTCCTCATGATTACAGGGGCATCACGTGACTAATTTCAATCACGTCAGAGACCAGAGAATACCGGGAACGGTATGGGTGTACAGAATTGATCTATAAACACACGTCCCGGATCAAAGCAGACCGTGGCTACTGACACTATTGCGGCGCACTACGGTAGGCCTACATGCAATACGCCGCCAGCAAGCGACAGCAATCAAATTCTCATCGTTCCCGCGAACTCAGCTTGTTATCCAATCTGACACACACACACACACACACACACCACATCCGTCAAAATTCTCACACCAGCGACCAGGCACATACGATCGGGCCTACGCATCACGCTGCAGCTTTCAGTAGCCTATAAACCAATACATTGCTGACGCAACAGACCGGGAAAATTGGTACGTGTCTATGAATGAACACCTCTACGGATGCGTAACCCTGACGACACTTTTTACAGTCGACAGTTAAACGATCAATACGATTTAAACGTGGCCAAAGCTCGCAGGCGCAATATGCGCGTGGTCTTTCAATCGTAACTCACATTCAGCTTCAAGGAGCAGGTACAAGTCATACACTTAGCGGAGACAACTCAGCACTACCGAAGAACCACAATACATCTATAAATACATATGAACGCCGAAGAGGGAAATCTAACTTAAATTGCTGTCCTTATAAAATACCCGACGGTTTAGCAATAATTCAATTCTTAAGTGTTCAGTTGTGTCCCCCCGCCCTTCCCACTGCCAGTACTGGAATCTGTAGTCTGTACGTCAGTTACTGTGGAGCTTTTCATTTTGCAGTGTATTGCTTTGTGTTGCTGAATCACCAGTCCAACACTGCGCTCTTTGTCTCCCGCTGTAATTTGTTTAAAAGGAAAAAAACCTATAATACACGTTATTGAAGGGTTGATGGTATAGAACGCGCAATCCGCCTCGCGCCGACAAACACCCCCCCCCCCCACTCATCTTCCCGCTCTCGCGATCTGCTCCTCTCTTCTAAATATTCCCTGACACCTACGGTGCCCCCCCCCCATCCAAAACGCTATTATGATGCATATTGCTTTCATCTCCACGATTTCACCAGAGATTAATTAAATTCCAAAAGGAAGTCCCGTGTTGCCAGGTTCGTTGGATTCAAGCTGTCTTTCTATAGCAGATTCTAAGTGCAAAGAGTAGCCTATACGCACTAACCGCTGTTCCAGGCAACACGAATAACAGAGGGATTTGCTCGGCGCTGGGAGAGAAGTGGCTTTATTGTACACAATCTTGCCATCTACTTTTTTTTATCCCGATGCTGAAGACAGGCTATTCCTCTGGCTACCATCTCAGACGTTTTCTTTGATGGTAGGTAACTGAAGGCGGTATTTTGAAAAAATATCATAAATATACATGATCTCCCCCAACGTGCCAGATCTCACCAAATTAAATGCATCGCGCTTTTGATATCGCTGAACAAAACAAAACATTGTGACAGATATCACATGCAAATTAACTGTCAGAATGCAAACCCACCAACGCGCGGCGCAACAGAGAGAAAGTGAATGGGCTTGTCGCGTATTATCAAGTGCAAGTAAAGTAAAAATAAAAACTTACGATATAATAACTTTAATGCAGCCTACCTTCAAATGGGCCTATGGAAGAATAGAAAGCAACAACCGTAACATATTCTGTGGTAGGCTACATTGTGTGCGAATATTGTTTGGCAGGTTTTCATCACTATCTTAAAAATATCAGGAACCGTTGCCACTTCCGTTCTTTGTGGTATAAAAGTTAATTTGTCTTTGTATGTTGGGTTTCATGAATTACAAATAATTTAGCACTGGTTAGAGAAACATTGATGGAACTTGCAGAGAGCTCAACGGAAAAAATATAAGGTTAACGGGACAATACTGACATTCATATTTTAAAGATACCACGAGACAAGTGCCATTAAATAAACATGATAATCAGAAATGTAATAAACTAAAACCTTATGAAAAGAATACTGACACAAAACGTTATGTCAAGTGTACTTATGCCTGGAATTAAAAGCAAATTTAAGTTAGTATGATATAAACATGTAACATCACTGGGGTAGTAGTGTAATGTTTTTAAGGGACTGGGGCTGTACCGGAGAGATTGCAGGTTCAATGCCCAAGCTGAATACACCCATCGTACCCTTGAGTAAGGAACTTAATCTTAACTGCTTCATTAAATATCCAGCTGTATAAACGGATCGTAAATGCACTAAAATGTAATCTCTGTAGGTTCCGGAGAATAAGAGTACCTGCTGAAGACCTCAGTGTGCACGTGAAGGGGGGGGGGGGCTAGTCAGGTGCATGTTACATCTGCTGAAGATGAGACACTGATACCCCAATGGCGGCGGAAAACTGTAGCGTAGCCTACTCTAGTCTTAACGGACGCAAAACCACTACTCTGCTTCCTTTTCCTCTTCCTCATTCTCGACAGCCGGGTGGGAACAGCGACACGCGCGACAGACGCCAATCAAAACTCACGTCGCGAGAGCGAGGGGGGGGGGTGGGGGCTGGGTTCGCAAGCGCCGTCACGTGTAGACTGCGAGCGTGACCCATGGAACCTGCCGGAACGCCTCTTTTCAGCCTTCTGACGCATCTCTTCAGGACTGTACCTGGACTAACCACAAATACTCTGCACTGCGCTGCCAATCTAGGATCGCTCTTATCACTTGTGTCCTTTTAATTTGTTCCTGTCGCACTTTCATGTTAACACACTTGTACCTCCACCCAGCACTTATATTGCACTTGTATTATTATCTTGATGTTGTAGCTCATTGTCAGTCCTCCTAGTTTGGTTTACCATAAACTTTCTGACCTAGCCTATTGCTTATTGCATGAACTGGACTTAAAATGTGTTCATGGCTATGAATAACTGTCACATAATGAGTATTGTACCTTATCGGACCTGTGTTTTGTAGTTGCTCCAGTGACCTTCGGTATGCACTTATTGTACGTCACTTTGGATAAAATCATCTGCCAAATAAATGTAATGTAATGTAAGCTGTGGCACATGACCCAGGTCGGTCTCAGGCATTATGGGAAACTGAAGTCAGCTCCCATCAACAGGAGAGACTCAGCGGCCAAACAGACTCCTGCTCACGGCATCGGTACTTCCGGGGCACAGGGTGAAGCAAATCACCACCGAGAGAACCCACAGACAGCAGAAATGGGAGATGTATTGTAATATAGTTCATTTCCATCTCATTCTGCTGAGCTCCCTTTAAAAAAAAATGTTCTGCTTTTATGTCATTAATATGGCTTAAAGAAAGAGGAGTTGAAAAGGGCAGGATGGTAGGATTGTGGCAGAACCAGAACAGCCCCCCCCCCGCCGCCGAGTTGGCAAACAGACCTGGGTCTGAAAGGACAGACCCTGCCCTCGGGCTGAACGCAGCGTGCAGCCAGCCCACTTCCTGTCCCACTTCCTGTCTGCCTCACGGCTCACGCCTGCTCTGGAAATCCCCCTGCCTGCCCTGGAGTGTGGAGGTCACGTGACCACACCACTTCCTGCTGCTGCTGCCGCTGCTGCTGCAGCTCCAAGCCTGGGGCCTGCCGACTGCCCGCCTCCAGACCAGACACTGTCCTTTGCCCCAGCTCTCGCCCCTGTGTGTGTGTGTGTGTGTGAGTGAGTGAGTGCATGAGTGTGTGCGTGCACGTGTGTACACTGTATGTGTGGGTGTGTGAGTGCACATGTGTGTGTATGTGTGCATGCACATGTGTGTGCGTGTGTGCGTGTGTGTGTGTGTGTGTGTGCGCGTATGCGCAATTCAACATTGACTTCTTTTAAAACAAACAAAAGCAAAAAAACAAAACTGAATACGAATAATTAGGACCATCTCCTCGCCTCTGCTTGGCTAAAAGAGAAGGAAATTCCCGTACTGGATTGTGCCCTCCTCTTGTTTTTTTGTTTTTTTCTTTTGGCTAGTTTTAAATCAGGAGATTTAAGAAGCCAGGTCTGTAAAGGAGCGTGAGCACGCAGGAGGCTTCCAGGTTCTGGGGTGCTGCTGATTTCTTTGTGATGGGGGGGGGGGGTGGGACGCAAAGATTTGGGAAAGTGCAGTGCAGGCTCTGCCCCGGTGTAACACCCGCCAGGCCATTTCTGGGGGACAGTCTCAATTTTTTTTTTTTTTGGGTGTGGTAGGGTCACGTCCCTCATCAGAGGTCACCCTCGGCCACGCCCTCATACCGGGACAGTCAGAGGCACCTGGGGGAGGCGCTCTCATCGCTCGGGAGCAGATGACACAAAGCCCCTCCCCTCCTTCTCCTCCTCCCTCCCTCCCTCCCCTTCTCCTCCTCCCTCCTCCTCTCCCTCCCTCCTTCAAACGGCACAGCGGAGGTTCTGCCAGGCCCCTGCCCTTTCCCGCTCTCATTTTTCATTTTTATTTAAATATAGCTCTCTCTCTCTCTCTCTCTCTCGCTCCCTCTCTCTCCCTCCCTCCCTCCCTCCCTCCAGCAGCTAGCTGGGCCTTTCCCACAGTCTCGAAAACCGGCCTGGAACCCAACTCTCGAATCTGACAGAATACTGTATTGCAGCTGTTTCCCTCCACCCCTCCCCCACCCTCCACCCCCTAACCCCCGCTCCACAATAGCTTGTGAAATCACAGGTTATTCCAGGAATATCCCTGCTAATCACGGCGACTCGCAGCGACCAAAAATAAAAGTCGGGGCCTCTCTCACGAGCGTGCAGATAGAGCCAGCGGCGGCGCACTTACCCCTCCCTTAATCGGCAAGTCTTACCAGAGATAAACATCACCTTTCTAATGGAAAACCTGGCAGAGGCACCCGGCAGTTACACGCAGAAGGTTTCGGTTAAAAAGCAAGCAATGGCAGCTGATTGCGGTACATGAACACACACACACACACACACACACACACACACACAGGAAGTGCAGTGGTGCACAGGAAGTGCATCGATGTGGGGATGCACCGAGGAGCAGACAGAGCAGGGGGGTTATGGGAAGGTGGCTGGATAGGATGCGGATGAGACGGACAGCCCGAGTGACAGAGCCCCCCCCCCCCCCCCCCATTCCTCTACCCCAGGAGCTCCTGCCCAGTGGCGCGGCCTCATAAATTAGGCATGCAGTCCTCCAGCGCCGATCGATGAGGGAAATCAATGAAGCTGATTCGTGCAGGACTTGACCCTTTAACCTTAACTCTGTGTGTGTGTGCTGTGCGCCGTGAATGTGTGTGCGTGCGCTGTGTGCATGTGTACTGTGTGTGTGTGTGCTGTGCGTGACCGTTGCTGTGTGTGTGTGCGTTGTGTGCATGTGTACTGTGTGTGTGTGCGCGTGTGTGTGTGCTGTGTATGGTGTGTGTGCTGTGCGTGTCTGTTGCTGTGAGTGTGTGTGCGCAAGTGCTGTGTGTGTGCGCGCGTGTTTATGCTGTGCATTTGTGTCCTGTGTGTGCTGTTTGTGTGTGTGTGTGTGTTTATGCTGTGCATTTGTGTCCTGTGTGCGAGTGCTGAGCATGTGCACGTCTTGTGTGTGTGTGTGCGAGCATGTGCTGAGTGTGTGTGCGCGTGTGTGATTCACTTGTAATAGGGAAGACTCAATCACAGCTTCCTGTAAAGCTCAACAGTAATAAGTAATCTGCATCTGCTGATGGATAACGGCTTCCAAAAGCCATCAGCACAGGGGCGGGCCCGGAATGAATTCTCTGGAGGTTTCTCTGAGGAGGTTATAAAAAAAATGGCGATATGTCCTCAGTTCCATCTGGGCGGCTTTGTGGACGTGCTGATATTATTACACGGCGCTGCAGGTTCGAAGGGTTAAAGGCCAATACACTTCTAGCTCCAAGCGCCGTTTGAAGAATAAATCGAAAGTAGCTGCGTCTGCGTGGATGCGACAGAACCGCTTCCTTCCCGTTGAACGGCAGCGGTTTAGCTACAGTAGGCCGCCGCCTGCTCGCTGTTTGCGAATCGCTCGTCTGAACACTTGAAGACGGGAGATCGGACAACGAGATGATAGCTAGCCGCTGTGAGCTTGGCTTCGTGGAGTCGCCGCTTCCTTTACGTTATGAAAAAGCGTGACGGGAAAATAATACTGCCAAAACTGCCAGCATGGGTCAGTTACTGCAGATCGTCAAGAGAAGATAGTCCACAGCCCCCTGTTAGCTCCCAGTCTCTGGTTAGCTCCTTATTCATGTACAGGACCCGGACACAAAGACCGCACTGTGGCCGTTGTAATACACCAGCCCACAATACTTAAAGGGCAACATCAAGCCATTGACTTAGGCTAATTTAAATGTTAAAGACTAAGCCCTTTATTCGTATGCTACTCTGTTCAACTGCGATGCGTACGGAGCACTCAAGAGATGTCCTTTGTCTTCCTAATTTAGCTTTTAAAATGGTGAGCTATCAGTTACTACAACAAGGTCCTATTACTTTTACATAACATTATTCAAATGTTAAATTATGCACACTACAAGAGCACTAACCAGTATAGTCCAATTAGTTTTTATTTATTAATTAATTTTTTTACATATATCCCATTGTTACCGAATATTTGACTGTTTACTTTGTTCCTTTCGTGCGTTGCTATTCAGTGACAGTTATCGCCGCATTGATAACAGTTTTCAGCCATTCAGCCAAAAAAAAAAAAGAGCTAAAATTCTAGTGTAATACCGACTCTGGTATCTAGGTGGCGGTGATGTGCAAAGAGCATCAGAAGCTCGACGGCAGAACAAAAATTGTAGCACAGCAAAAGGCAGGCTCACTCCACACTGTTGTACAGGTAAGTACAAGCTTCTCAAAGGAAAGACATGCGCCAGATTTAAAGGACTATTTGAAAATCGAGGGAATCAGAAGGCTGTGCGTGGTTATTCCATAAGCAGGTAAGTCCTCCCGACTACCCACATATCCAGATAGAAGCACATCGACTGAAAACACTGGTTTATTGACACTGCAGCATTAAGAAAAATAAAATTTGATTACATTTCTGAAGACCTTACTGCTTTGTTGTGGAAATATTAGACTGTACACTGATGTTATGCTACAGGTTCATGCAGTAATTCACTGGGAACCCTCGTTCCCTCTAGTTAATAGTTTTTATAAACTACTGCATGTGCATGGGCTTGTAGCTGAATACCTCTTGTTCAGTCTTTTGTATCAATACAGATTATTATTATTATTATTTTAAATCAGTGGTGGGACTGAAATTATAGCATTATTATTTTTTCCCTAAAGGCAACACAATATCAGTTATATTGTCTGTCATTTCTGCCTGCTTGCATACAAAGATAATTGGAAATGGTTTAACAGGTACCCGTGTGCTACCTCTTAAAATGCTGCACATCTTTTCTTTATCCCCTGGACCAAATCAGGCCTCGATGACACAGATAACTGTAGAAAAGAAACAAAACAAATATGTACTTTGAACAGAGATGACACTCACAGGAGGTTCAGGAAGGCACACGAAAGCCAGGAATTCTTCCACATGCGAGCGCTATCCACACAAGAGGCTAAAAGGAAAAAATGTGCGTTACGTCCAAAAACGCTGCCACACCACAGTGGAATGTCCTGTCTTTGTTTTACATGTCACCTAAACTCAGTCATTTAAACTCAGTTCTGGGCAGCAGGGAACTGACCTGCTTGCTTACTGCATATAACAGCTACGGACATTTCAGTGCACTTGACAACTTCTGGTGTGTGTGTGTGTGTTTTTGCGCATGCATGCGTGCGTCTGTCAGCATGTGTGTGTGCCTGTGTGTGTCATCTATACACGCTCATATGCACATGCCTGTGTGAATCGTCTATGGGTGTGAATCAGTGTGTGTGTGTGTGTGTGTGTGTGTGCATGTGCATGCCTGTGTGTTGTCAATGTGTGTGTCTGTGTGTGTATGCACATGCCTGTGTACGTTGTACATGCATGTGCATATGCACATGCCTTTTGTGCCTCGTCTATGCGTGTGTCAGTGTGCATGTGTATGTGCGTGTGCATGCCTGTGTGTTGTCAATGTGTGCGTGTGCGTGTGCATACCTGTGCTCATTGTCTATGCATGTGCGTCTGCGTGCGATTGTGTGCGCACGCGTGCATTTTTTTATTTATTTATTTTTTTTACTGTGCCTCTGGAGCTGTCAATCAAAGGAGCCGTTATCTTAATTCCCTTCACAGGCGCCGCCTCTGGTCTTTTGCGATCGGCGAACAAAAAAAGAGCGCAAGGCTCTCGCACAGCTGTGTACCAACAGAGCTAAACCAATTCGCACGCCGAGACTAAAACACACAGGGGCTCCTCCCCGCCCAGCAGGGTCCGTCCACTCGCTGTACAGACCGGCAGGAAGAGCCCGGCCGCACCGCACAGCCGAGCCGAACTGACCTTTTACGATCGCGGTCTCATCGCCTAATGACCCACATCCTGAGCAACCGCCATAAACAGACTCCCATGTTTGTGCCACGGAGGAGAGACAGACACGCCCGATGGGGGAAAAAAAAAAGACCCATTGTTGCGTAAAATACTTTCCTGGGATGTTTTTGACAATTGAACCGATTCCAATCAGCGGCGGGAGGCAAGTGTTTTAGCACTTGTGCAAAAAAAAAAAAAAAAAAAAAAAAAAAAGGGGGGGGGGTTGAACAATTTGTTCTCATTTCACAATCTTCTGTAATCCCAGAATTTGGGTAGCTGTGTATAGCTCAGATGTTGATCTGAGCTATCTGCCGTGTTTAACCCAAAACAGTGCACATTGTGTAAATGCTTGTGTAATGCAGTCTGATTACTGCCTGTCTGGGGGGACAGTTTACTCGAAGCCAAGAGGGGAAAAAAAAAAAAGAAGAAAAAAAAAAAACACAGATGTTTGAGATTTGCTTGAAGAAATCCAACTACTGAAATGTCCCCCTGTTGAAGAATTGCTTGTGTTTGTGCACGTGTGTGTGTGTGTCTGCTTGTCTGTGTGTGTACGTGAATGTATGTAGGTGAATGTAAGAGGTTTGTGTGTGTGTACGCATGTCTGTGTGCATGCATGTGAACATGTCTGTGAGTGTATGTAGGAGGCGAAGTTTGTGTGTGTGTGTCTGTGTGTGTGTGTGTGTGCATGCATGTGAACATGTCTGTGAGTGTATGTAGGAGGCAAAGTTTGTGTGTGTGTGTGAGTGCCTGTGTGTGTGTGTGTGTGTGTGTGTGAGAGTGTCTGTGTGTGTGTGTGTGTGCGAGTGTGTGTGTGTGTGTGTGTGTGTGTGTCTGTGTGTGTGAGAGTGCCTGTGGGGGTAGAGTCCTGTTTGTGTTACACCAAAGCCGAGGGCTCTCTGTACAAACTAATTACAGAGGAAACGACAGATCAAAGCCCACCGGTTCTCAAAGGTTCTGATTGGTTTGACATCTTCTGAGGACCACCAATCTTCCCTGCGCTCGCGGCTCGGCTGCTAATGCCTGGCGCTCTCTGTGATCGCCCGAAACAGAATTTAATTTGGCCAGGCGGAGAGGGAACGCTGCCAGCTCTTTCGGCTGCGGGGGGGTGAAGGGGGGGGGGGGGGGCGGGGGCGTGACGTGAGGGTGACACGTTTGGGTTAGAGGCGAGCTCTCCGCCTCCTCCCGGCTACAGACCTGCTTCCATTACCGACGGCAAAAATAACACAGCTGTCACTCGAGAGGACACTCGTCACAGCTGCATCAGTGATGCACTTCAGAGTCCTGAGAGGCATGCGCATGCACATACACACACACACACACACACTCGCTCTCTCAAACTGAACTCACCCCCTACACACAGACACACACGCACGTACACACAAGCACACACGCTCTCTGAAACTAAACTCACCCCCTACACACACCCACATACACACACTCAAACAGAACTCACCCCTACACACAGACACACGCACGCACGTACACACACACACACACAAACACACTCGCTCTCTCAAACTGAACTCACCCCCTACACACAGACACACACGCACGTACACACAAGCACACACGCTCTCTCAAACTAAACTCACCCCCTACACACACCCACATACACACACTCAAACAGAACTCACCCCTACACACAGACACACGCACGCACGTACACACACACACACAAACACACTCGCTCTCTCAAACTAAACTCACCCCCTACACACACCCACATACACACACACACTCAAACAGTACTCTCAGCCCTACACACACACGCACTCACTCACTCAAATGAAACTCTTGCCCCCTACACACTCACACACACTCACACCCTACACACACTCACAAACAGAACTCGCCCCCTACATGCACAAACACACACTCACAGACACACGCATACAAACACGTGCACACACAGCAGAGTTTAAACGATGCTTTCAGCCCATAAAACTAGTCTTGTGGCTCCTCCCTTAAGCCTCTTATCGAGAGCACACAGACACACACCCAGACACACACACGCAAACACATGCACTTTCAGACACAGAGACACACCCATCCACAGACACTCCGCACACAAACTGCAAAATGTGTTACACTCTTTACAACAGCCTCAGATATTTTGCCTCTCTCTATGCTGTGTGTGTGTGTGTGCTTATTCTGGTTGCCTGTGTGGAGACTTGGGTTACAGTCAGCTGTGTGTGTGCGTGCGTGTGTGTGCCTGTGTGAGTTTGTGTTTATTCTGGTTGCCTGTGTGGAGACTTTGGTGACAGTCAGCCGTGTGTGTGTGTGATGGGTGTGTGTGTGTGTGTGTGTTTGACACTGACATTCCTCACACAGGCTCTACAGTTCAAAGCCAGGCTTTGGAGCGCCGGGCATGATGGGACGCAGGACCGGCGGTGGGGGGGGGGGGGGGGGGGGTAAACCAGCCTCAGTTTGGGGCGTAAACCCTGGCTGGGGTGAAAACAGCACTGGTTTGAAGGTAAACAGGCATTTGGTTAAAAAAATCCAGCCTTGTTCTGGCCCATAAACATACACGCTGGTTTTGATTGGAGCTGTAAACACAGGCCTTCATCTGAGTGTAAACATGCTTCAGCTGGGGTTATACAGGCTCCTGGTTAGAACTGTAAAAACAGGCCTCAATTTTGGCACAAACAGGCCTGGGTTGGGCCTAAACAGGCGCTGGTTTGGACTGTAAAAACAGGCCCTAATAGCTACACAAACAGGTCCTGGTTTGGACTGTAAAAACAGGCCCTAATAACTCCACAAACAGGCCCTGGTTTGGGCCTAAGCAGGCCTCGGTCAGAGCTTATCTGTCTTTGCGTCTCCCTGGTCGAGGCAGCAAGCTGGATCTGGCGCCCCCTGCTGGTGTCAGGCCCACCCACTCCCTCTCCAGCCCCCCCCAGTCCCACCCCCCCAGTCCCTCCCCCCCAGCTCTGTCTGAGCAGCCTGGCAGGGCTCCAAGCCCACAGCTCACACACAGTAAACAGAGACCTCCCCTCCGCTCTTTCTGACCCAAGGGGCCCAACCTCTCACACAGAGAGCACCGTGGACACGACGGACAGCGAGGGGGAACATTGCAAACCCAAAAATTCATATAAGCAAGATCACCCTCCACACGCTTTACTCCCAGTTACTAACATACACAACATAACTTTACATAAGCAAGATCACCTCCCCCACTCTTTGCTCCCAATTATCAAGGCACACAAATACTTGCACTCTGTCCTTTACAGGAAAAAGCCAATGTTACTCCAACACATACTACAAGAACAGTCATACAGTATGAAAATGTTGGTTCAATGCACCAAGCTAATTAGAGTCAGGCTGCAAAGGCTTATCCTTATTTTTACCCACATGTAACAACATAGCATACCCACAGTTTGTAGAACTACCATTCTGTACTATTGCATGTCATACAGTAGAACTATTTTATAAGAATATAAGGGTGTGTAAGAATAAATTTATTGCAAAAATGTTTTAATTAAAAAAATAATAATTTTAGGGCATTTTTCAGGACACTGGTTGAAAGGGCTTCACATCACAGCCGAATAAAACATGAATAAAAACACGCAGAGAGGCAGATGTGTGTGAAAGGAAGGCGGAGTTGCAGATTTGGGGAGTGTGTGTGAGAGTCCGTTTACCTGCAGCCTACAGAGCGTCCAGCACTGGGGCCGGAACACCCTGAGGGTCCGCGCCTCTGCTACAGGACCTGGCAAAGCTGTCAAGCACCAGCTGGTGGGTGGATAGAGGCCCCGCCCCCAAACCCCCCAGCCTCCCCCTACTCCACCCGACCCGACCCTGCCCCCTCCCCTCCTGCCCTCCAGACTTCCCCGGCCTCTCATGACTCGTTTGCCTGGATAACGTCAGACCTCCAATTACCTCTCATCCACCCATCAGCCCTGTTCGTTCGTTCTCTCCCTCTCTCTCTCTCTCTCTCACTCTCCCTACCTCTCCCTCTCATTCCTCAACCCTTCCCCCACTCCCTCCCTCCACCCCCATGCTTCCATCCCCCCTATTCACTCTCACTCTCTTTCTCTGTCCCATTCACTCTCTTTTCAAGAGCTGCCGCTCTTTATCAAATAACCACCACGGTTTTAAACGATGAGTACAGAAGGGGGGGGGGGGGAACGGTCAAAGGGGATGTTGGATCATTTTGCAAATTCCACCTCTCAGGTTCTCACCTGAAACGGCCTCAGGTGAGTAGCTCTTTTAAGGACCTTTAATTTTTTTCTTTTCAGAAATGAACCCTGTTCGTGTGCTCATAACTTTTCTGACATGAGGTACACCATACGACTGCTCTAACAATGCCATTATTCCCAGTGTAGGGCTCATGCCGTCGTTAGCATATGCTAAAGCAATGAGATGACACATTAACCCTTTGGACAATTGTTTTTTTTTTTTTTTTGGAATGTTTTTTTTTCCTGTTCAAAATTGCAAGTCAGTGTTCTAGAACCCCACTGCTTTCAAACTGCCGGTAGTGACCGTTACAACAGCATTAGAATGTTCAGTTCAGACCATTCCAAATTACAAATTTGTGATGTCACACCTTAGACGGTTAAAGCCTATGGAGTGCGTATGTCTACCCACACATGAACAGAGCCTGTATCCTCACAGAGTAACGCTACTGCTGCGTAACTTTTTAAAAATGAAATCCCGGGATGGAACAGAGCTTTGTGACGTCCGTCAAAACGCAAAGCTCCC
Source organism: Anguilla anguilla (assembly GCF_013347855.1). Taxonomy (NCBI): domain Eukaryota; kingdom Metazoa; phylum Chordata; class Actinopteri; order Anguilliformes; family Anguillidae; genus Anguilla; species Anguilla anguilla. Next base: position 4,479,816 of record NC_049204.1, on the reverse strand, counting down.
GGGACATTTCCGAGGCCAGCTCTGAATCCACGAAAAGGACCCGTGACCTCCCGCAAGAGACATCGAGTCCGATGTCAGCCATTTTGAACGAGTGAATCCCAGAGATTTGGGGAGTGCAGTTCTTTTTCTGCGTAAGAAAATGGAGAAAAACACCAGTAGTTCAAAAGGAAGTGATGGACCAGCCCAACCCCCCACCAATATGGCCTTTTGTTATACAAGAGAGAAAAAGAACCCTTCACCCCTGTGGCCTACACACACACACGCGCTCATGGACGGATGCGCGCACACACACACACGGACGTGCGCAAACACATGCGTGCACACACACAAATATGCACATGGATGTGTGCACAAACACACACACACACACCAGGACATGCATGCACACACACGTGCATACACACGCGCGCACACACACACTCTTTTTGTGACCATCTGGAAAGGAGGCTCATTTTGACTTTGCCTCGTAAAAGTCCCAGAGTGTGTGCCATGATGGTGAAATGAAGGAAAAAGGAGCCTTTCACTCAGCTCTCAAGTAATTTAGGACACAATCAGGGCCGTCTGCACTCAGATCCTCCAGCTTCTTTTCAGCCACCACCTCCAGTGCGCTCAAACACTGTTCTCTTATCATCAGTAGCCACAGCATACTATTTTTCACCCATCACTTAAGCATGGCAACAGGACAAAAAAAAAAAAAAAAGGTATAATAACGTCAACCATGCACTACAGCACAGGAAGTAAAGTGTGTTAATGGAAACACACTGTTATAGATGCAGAAAACCTCTTTCCTTTAGCAATTTTCCGAGGGGTTTTTTTTGGGGGGGGGGGGGGGGGTACGCACACATTGCGCAGAAGAATATTGTTTCCCTATAATCAAAATCTATGGCTGGGGCGAATAATTATTTGAAATGCTTTAAACCCATACAATTCCTGCCGAACGCGGACATTTTAAATAAAGCATCTATTTTCATTTATATTCTGAACAAAATTCTTCTTTCATACATTTTTCCTGCATGCTTTGCTTGACAGCATGCCTCCTTGAAAATTCATAGGGATCCACAGGAGCAGTTTTTTTAATTATTTTTTTTACTTTAACTCTTTAGATGCTAGTGAGAATGAGTATTTTAAAAATTCGTGTTTGACCCCTGATCAAAATCCACGTCGGCCAATTCTTCTGGCGGACTCGTACAGGCACGCCGAGTAACTGAAACGCTCCCACGTACAGCCGAATTGCCTACAGCAGCCGCGGGCGCACGGAGACGTCCCCCGCCCTCCGCGTTTCTGCGTTCGGTACTCGCTTAAATACGCGAGCTCCGCTACATGTGCGCGAGACATGCGGCTCTGCGGTCACACCGCGCCGGCTATAAGTGAAACTGTTGGGGGAACAAATTGCGCCAGCGCATAACGTTCGCGACCCGTGACGTAAGCTTGTCACGAGAAGCAAGTACACGGACAAGGAAGTGCACTTTAACGTTGTCCTGCACTGCCGCGACACTCATTCGGAAAAGAATAAAAAATGTAAAAATAAAATAAAAGAACACACATGCCTGTTAAGAGCACGGAGCCAGCCTGGGTGCAGCGGAGCGTGAGTGTGTACAGGGGCAATCTTCTCATGCACAACATGTCCAGGGGGTGTGGCAGAAGGCGCTGACCCCTTTTTGCAGAAGGCAGACGGAGCTGTTAAAGGCGATTGTGCTCCCAGCAGGCCACAGGCATGATATGCACTGCGGTCCACTGGAGACGGTGTCCCACTACACAGAGCTGCGTGTGCTCTGTGTGTACATGGGCACCAGGGACATGTACTACACATACGTGTAACAGTTCTTAAGCTCACACACGCATGCATGCACACATGCACGCGCACACATGGACACACACATGCATGCGCACCCAGAGACACTCGCACACACACCATATACACTCATACACACACACAAAAAAACAAACACACACACTCACTCACACACATTCATAGTGTATTATATATGACATAGTAAATTATATGCAGTCAACGGATTTTTCCTGATGTCTCCTGGGAGATATTTGACCTGCACCATTCACAGGGTGCACCCCTCTTTCCAACACCAGATTCCAGTGACTATGGGGAACGTACAAGCTAATCTACAGGTAGGCCGCACATTAGCAGAGCTGACAGGGCACTGACAATAAAACAAACCAAACAACCGCAATTTAAACATTGCTATGGCTTTAATATATGCAGTGTTTATTCAGGACGGTTCCATTATGAAGACGATGATTAATTTATTTGCATTACCTTTAATTAACCAGCTAGGTCAACTAAATGCGTTATTTTATTAGTGGCAGCCTGCTAGTCAAAGTGTGCGGGGAATACAAGGGGTTGTGCAGCCGGTGAGATATTGGATGAACAACAGGCCAGTCGTGGAGAGCCAGATTCATAGCCAATTTGACCAGGATACTGTCGTTAGTACTTCCTGCTCTTTTACAAAATGCCATCGGATACTTACTGACCGCGGAGAGTCAGGACCCTGGGTTTAGCGTCTCTCGCCCCAAAGGAGAGAGCGCCGCAGAATTTTATACAAACTGACTTTTTTTTTTTTTCTTCTTACGATATTAACCGACAAGAGCCCCGCAGCTCCGTTTATCCTGGAGGTTGGTGAGTGACAAAAAAAAATGAAAAAAAAATCCGAAGACAATGTCGTCGTCCTGCCGCCGTTCGCAAGCAGGCAGGGGCTCGGAGACTAGCCCCGCCGCGCTAACCGCGCTAACTGTGCTAACCGCGCTAACTGTGCTAACCGTGCTAACCGTGCTAACGTGCTAACCGCGCTCAAACGGCCGTTCCGCGCCGCCGCCTCGGGGGGGGGGAAAGCCGCCGGTTTTCTCCGCGGGGCAGCGGCGCGTTCCGTTCTCCGAGCGTTCGTAATTTATGCTCAAATCGATATTCGGGACATCGAAAGGGCGCGGCGGCGACCATCGCAGCAGGTCAGGAGCGGGGGACCAGCGAGACGTTTCCTCCCCCCCCGACGCCGACACTTCCCCTGACAGGACTACAGGCCCAGTCGATATTCAGCATGGGGGGGGGGGGGGGTATCAAACCTGTTTCAGGGGCTGAGGCCGCCGAGCAAGAAACCCCCCCTCCCCCCCCCCCCCCCCCCCCCGTGAGCCTTACCCACCCCCCACCCAAGCCTGTTCACCGCATTCAACATATGTTCATTAATCCCTTCTCCCTCCCTCCCTTCCTCCTTCCCTCCCCCCTCCTCCTCTTTTTCCTTTCCCTGCATCAATTGTTCTTCGTAAAAAGCCTCTTCCTCAATCTCTCCCTCCCTCTCTCTCTCACTTTCACTCATCCCCTCTCTCCCTCCCTCCCCCCACTCTGTCACTCTGTATCTGAAACAGAGGCAGGGTTTTTGGCAGTAGACCTTGAACACAGGGCAACTGATTTGATTGTGTGGGGGGGGGGGGGGGGGGGTCGGTGAGGCGAGGGGGGGAGGGGGCGTGGGCGTTCCTGGCTGCACGTCCGACGGTTCGAGTGTACTTGACCCCGCGGGAGGGCAATGGTGATTAGCCTTTAGCCGCATTAACGTGCGCAGCACTGGTCCGGCGCTGATGGATATTATGCAGAGTGCAGCCTTCAGAATGGGACACGTGAGGGCTGCAGCATACTCACAGTGCAGCGTGTGGGGAGGAGCATCACGGACCCACGGACAAGAGGCAGGGGAGAGGGGGAGGGAGGGAGAGAGAGGGGGAGGGGGAGAGAGAGTGAGGAAGAGCAAGGGAGAGAGAGTGAGAGAGATAGGGAGAGAGAGAGAGAGAGAGAGAGAGAGTGAGGAAGAGCAAGGGAGATACAGAGTGAGAGAGCTAGAGAGAGGGAGAGAGAGATAGGGAAAGAGAGAGACAGAGAGAGAGGGCAAGAGACCAAGACAGAGCAAGAGAGACGGGGGGGGGGGGGGGCAGAGGGTCAGAGAAAATAAGATAGAAAGCGAGTAAGACAGAGAGGGGGAAGTGAGAAAGCAAGAGATAAAGTGAAAGAGAGAAATTGAATTGAAATTGAGAGAAAGGGAACACACGAGTTAGAGAGAAAAGGGCCCTATTGTTCCAGCACTGTCTTTAAGGACTTCTGTTTGTACTCCCCCCCCCCCCCCCCCCCCCCCCCCACCCCCCCACCTCACCGCGTCCCAACCTAAAGACAAAATTTACTCAGTCAAGAGAGCAGTCACAGAACCCTTCAGCATGCACATGATGTGCGTTGTGAAATCGCGTGCTGTGAACAGCCGGCTTACTGTCCCCATAACTTTGTGGAGCCAATCAGAAGACGGGAAACAAAAGCTCCGTAGTTTCAGCTGACCTTCCTGGGCTGAAACTACATTACCCAAAACTGCGTACCATCTCAAACTCCATAATTCCTCTACTCGAAGGATTAAACTCTGCTGCGGTCTCAACACGAAATGTGTACAGGTCTTTGCAAGTGCTTTGCAGTAACCGTAGCAACAATCCCCAAATAAGAAGGCTGGAGTACAGATGTGATGTCACAGGGCACCCATAAACCCAGCTCAGGCGTTTATATGAATGCTGCTGAGGTTCAGTCCGGGGCGAACAGGCCTGTCTTTATGCTCAGGTTGGACTCAATACACAGTGCCTCCAGCTGCACTGTACCATGCCCCCTCCCCCTGCACACACACACACAGACCTCCGACCCCCCCACCCCCCCCCATCCCCTACCCACAGGCCCACATGTCAGACAAGGCAACCGGTTCCCCTGGAAAACTCACCGCGTTTCACATTTCTGTCACAACCCCCCACCACAACCGACAGGCCTGCAAGTCAGAGGTTTTTTAAAGAAAAGGAACACAGCTTTGGGGTAAGTTGCAAAATGTCATAATGTCGTCATATACCTGAAATCAACAGGAACCCCAGAACATCACTCACGCAAGACTGGGTCATGACCTTTCCGGAAGCTCACACAGAATAGGGTATCACTGCCAGCTATTTTTCAGTTGTTTTTTTTTTTGGGTGTGGTTCAGCACTTCAAGTGATTCATTTTAAAAAAGGTAACCTCCACTGGATGGGGAAATGCATTAACTCAAAATGCAGGTAAATTTGCAACCTCTAATCAGGTTTCTGTTTGAAAATTGGCTATTTTATTAATTTTAAAACATTTTTGTGTTTAAAAAAATCCTAAACAAAATGAGGTATTAAATTGACTATTTCCTGCATTTTGAGTTAATGTCCCCTTCCATGCAGTACAGGTTCCCTTTACACTTTTGAACAGCACATTTTATTGGAATGCATTTCAAAATTCTGTCACTGTTCTAGAACTCCATTGCATTCCGTTTTCAGTTTCAGTAGGGATAATTTCACCAGCAGTAGAATGTTCACTTAAGAAGATTCTAAACACGTGTGTGTGACCTTGCACCTTAAAGGGTTAATTCGCTGATTGGCTAAAGAGAGTCAGCAAAATTAAAAACTAGTTTATTATTATCATCACTTCCTCTGAACCACTTCTACACAGAAAAACTGCACTGCACTGCAAAATCTTGCAGAAAGACCGACATTGGCTGCGAACTGAAAGGAATTCACATAAACTTGTGAACACTGGGGCTCTGTACAACTGGAGTGTGAAGACTCTGGAATAGCAGACCTCTGACATCACGGAAAGAGCAGTCACTCCTTTCTGATTGGCTGTTTAACCGTTCTACAGCTAAAGGGGAACAGCGTTTAATAAGCAAATATTTTAAAAAGTAGAGAGATTCTTTTAATCTCAGCTGAATGTTTAGTGTAGTAACAGTAACTGTGGTAACCATCTTTTTAAACAGTCTTTTTAAAAAAAAATCTCATGTCCTACATCTGCTCTCGTTACAGATAACACTCCACGCTTTCTAAACCATCAAAATCTTAATCTAAACACTAAATTAAAACTGCACCACGACGCAAAGCGCTGCCCAGCTTCCATGCAACTGATGTGCAGTGTTGCACGGTTTTTGTGAGTACAGATGTAGATTCGACTGTCAATGAACAACCAGACACGTTGTGTATAACGCTTGTGTGTTCTGCAAGGCCTCGTATTAAAAAAAAAAAAAAAGCGCAACAAACGGACTTTTCTCTTCCCGCAAAAGAGAAGAAAATTTTACCAAAAAAAAAAATGGAGGGAAAGGACCTTTTGTTTTGGGCAGGGGAGGTCAGGGTGGGGGGGTGGGGGGTTTCTCCCGGAATATCATTTCTGTTTCCACAGTAAGGCCTTTATGACATCACAATGGACGTGCGCAAATCGACCATAAATAACAATGAGAGAGCTGGCAGGGTTCTCGGGGGCCCGCAAGGGATTAGCACAGCTATCATACTGTTTACATTCATGAAAGGGGCCATTGTGGCCCTGAGCAAACAGGGGCCCCAGAACTGAACTCGCGCGCGTGAACCTGCACCCCGGAAGAGCCCAGGCGTTTAAAAAAAAAAAAAACATCTCTGCTAAGAAAAACCACTTGACTCTGAAGCCTAGGAGCTTTGTGCTCCACTGGGTCGGAACGCTGAGCCCCGCTGAAAATTCCCGCTAAGACCTGCTGGGATTCTGAACAGGTTAAAGGTGGATTAAGCCGTGTTTTTTTTTGCTGGTCGTAGCTAGTTTGTGGCTGGTGAAAGCTGATTAAACTGGTAGAGTAAGCTGGTGGTCAACTGGGGGAAGTTATAGCTGACTATTTCTTCTGGTCAGCTGGCAAACAGCTGGTTGACCAGCTAAAATCGTTGAAAACCAGCTTGACCATTTTAGGCCGGAATAAACCGGAAACTTTCGCAGGGACATCAGAGCGATGCTCATTAGATCCTAAAACTGTCCACTCGGCACACTTAAAAATGGCGGCTCAGGACTGTTTTTTGCACCGATCTGCGTGGACTGTGAACCGAAGGTTCGGTGGAAGCCACATCAAGACCCAGCAAAGACACGCTTCAACCCCTGACACACTTCCTCCGGGACTTCTGGGAAAGGGAAGTTACAGTTTGTGAGATTCCAGTAGGAAATTTTAGTGGGAACCAATCAGATTTGTTCTGACAAGGTGTAGCCAGTCGGGAGTTACTTA